>NC_141022.1:220000-222500 GCF_052040795.2 Danio rerio
GCACCCCTAACCCTCTCCTAGTGCCCGCGAACGAGCCACCCTGGGCGGGCAGAGGGAGACCGGCGCTCGCCCTGGCCCCTGGAGCCAAAGGGAGAACCGACCCGCCTCGACCCCAACCCACAGGCCCCCGGCAGAGCCACCCTGGGCGGGCAGAGGGAGACCGGCGCTCGCCCTGGCCCCTGGAGCCAAAGGGAGAACCGACCCGCCTCGACCCCAACCCACAGGCCCCCGGCAGAGCCACCCTGGGCGGGCAGAGGGAGACCGGCGCTCGCCCTGGCCCCTGGAGCCAAAGGGAGAACCGACCCGCCTCGACCCCAACCCACAGGCCCCCGGCAGAGCCACCCTGGGCGGGCAGAGGGAGACCGGCGCTCGCCCTGGCCCCTGGAGCCAAAGGGAGAACCGACCCCCCTCGACCCCAACCCACAGGCCGCCGCGGGAGCCACCCTGGGCGGGCAGGGATTGTGGAAATTTCCCTTGTCTGATGCCCAAAGGTACCAAGCCCCCCCAACCTCACCCTCCTGGCCGGCAGGGGAGCCTTCGTGGGCGGGCAGGAGCAGTGTGCAAGTCGCCCTGGAGCTGGGCGTTGGAACCTAGTTCAAGCGCCCAAAACCTAAGTCCACTAAATCACGCCTTCTCTGAAACCTCGACGGCAGGTCAGTGATAAAGGGTGGTGGAGTGCAGGACCTCCAGGCGGTGCGGCCTGGCATCCAAGCCCAAAAAGGCACCACCTGCCCGGCTTTGATCGGTCGGTCGCTCGGCCTGGATGTAAGGAGGGGACCGGTGGGTTTTGACACTTCCCTGAACTTTGACCGCGGCTTCAGATGAGGGTGCGGCTGGTGACCCACAAATGACTTGGCTTGATGGATGGATGAACAGACTATATATATTTATATAATTATAATTTATATAATTGTTATTTATAATTATATAATTATAATTTATATAATTATTATTTATAATTTATAATTATATATATATATATATATATATATATATAGATATATATATGTGTGTATGTATATGTATATATATATATAAAATACACACACACACACACACACACACACACACACACACACACACACACACACAGATATATTTTTTAATTTATTTTTAAAAAAAAATTTATAATATTTTTTAATCTTTTTTTTTTTCAAAGCTACTTTTATTCTTGTCAAAATAAAACAAACAAGACTTTCTCCAGAAGAAAAAAATATCAGACACACTGTGACAGTATCAGACAGATATTAATTTGCTCTTTTAAACATCCTATCTAATAACACACAGATGTCAATGCAAATTAGCGCCCCCTATGCTGTTCGAAGCTGCTATGGTACTGCACTTTTTAGCCATTTCGAACACATGCCATATCCCCTTTTGTACACTAGAGGGGGCAATTTAATCAACATTTCCAGTTGGGGTTATTATCAGGGATATGTAACTGCACAGATATGATTCAATAAAGGACACTTACTGCATGGATGGATGGATGAACAGACTATATATATTTATATAATTATAATTTGTATAATTAATATTTATAATTTATAATTAAATATATATAATTTATATATATATATATATATATATAATTTATATATATATATATATATATATATATATATATATATATATATACAAACACACACACACAAACACTCACACACACACACACACACACACACACACACACACACACACACACACACACACACAGATATATTTTTTAATTTATTTTTTAAATCTTTTTTATAATATTTTTTAATCTTTTTTTTTTTTTCAAAGCTACTTTTATTCTTGCCAAAATAAAACAAACAAGACTTTCTCCAGAAGAAAAAAATATCAGACACACTGTGACAGTATCAGACAGATATTAATTTGCTCTTTTAAACATCCTATCTAATAACACACAGAGGTCAATGCAAATTAGCGCCCCCTATGCTGTTCGAAGCTGCTATGGTACTGCACTTTTTAGCCATTTCGAACACATGCCATATCCCCTTTTGTACACTAGAGGGGGCAATTTAATCAACATTTCCAGTTGGGGTTATTATCAGGGATATGTAACTGCACAGATATGATTCAATAAAGGACACTTACTGCATGGATGGATGGATGAACAGACTATATATATTTATATAATTATAATTTGTATAATTAATATTTATAATTTATAATTAAATATATATAATTTATATATATATATATATATATATATATATATATATAATTTATATATATATATATATATATATATATATATATATATATATATATACAAACACACACACACAAACACTCACACACACACACACACACACACACACACACACACACACACACACACACACACACACACACACACAGATATATTTTTTAATTTATTTTTTAAATCTTTTTTATAATATTTTTTAATCTTTTTTTTTTTCAAAGCTACTTTTATTCTTGCCAAAATAAAACAAACAAGACTTTCTCCAGAAGAAAAAAATATCAGACACAC
>NC_141022.1:230000-232500 GCF_052040795.2 Danio rerio
CATGGCCCTTAACCCCTTAACCCCAAGACGATAACCCTAAACACAGAGAGACCGAATGACCCCAAAACCCCCACCCTGACCCTAACCCTACACGTGGCCCTCGTTAGCGCCCCCCGGTGGTGTTCGTTTCCGCTAAACCCCAGACCCCATTTAGCAAGAACGAACACTCTGACTAACCCCTAACCCAAACCCTAGCCATAAGCCAACACATGGATAGACGGACAGACAGACAGACAGAGAGACAGACAGACAGAGAGACAGACAGACAGACAGACAGACAGACAGACGGACAAATAACGAATCAAAGGACACCTCATTCATGCAAATTGGACCTACCGTTCAAAAGATACAGCCCTTTTAGTCTGGACCAATCAGATCCAATATGCTAATGAGGGTGAAACATAATGAGGGTGAAACTCGTATTGACACCTATACCTATATGCAGCCTTGACCCTAACCCTCCTCAAACCCCCATCCCAAAACCCCCAACCCCCACCACATGGCCCTTAACCCCTTAACCCCAAGACGATAACCCTAAACACAGAGAGACCGAATGACCCCAAAACCCCCACCCTGACCCTAACCCTACACGTGGCCCTCGTTAGCGCCCCCCGGTGGTGTTCGTTTCCGCTAAACCCCAGACCCCATTTAGCAAGAACGAACACTCTGACTAACCCCTAACCCAAACCCTAGCCATAAGCCAACACATGGATGGACGGACAGACAGACGGACAGACAGACAGACAGACAGACAGACAGACAGACAGACAGACAGACAGACAGACAGACAGACAGACAGACAGACGGACAAATAACGAATCAAAGGACACCTCATTCATGCAAATTGGACCTACCGTTCAAGAGATACAGCCCTTTTAGTCTGGACCAATCAGATCCAATATGCTAATGAGGGTGAAACATAATGAGGGTGAAACTCGTTTTGACACCTATACCTAACCCTACACGTGGCCCTCGTTAGCGCCCCCCGGTGGTGTTCGTTTCCGCTAAACCCCAGACCCCATTTAGCAAGAACGAACACTCTGACTAACCCCTAACCCAAACCCTAGCCATAAGCCAACACATGGATGGACGGACAGACAGACGGACAGACAGACAGACAGACAGACAGACAGACAGACAGACAGACAGACAGACAGACAGACAGACAGACAGACAGACAGACAGACAGACAGACGGACAAATAACGAATCAAAGGACACCTCATTCATGCAAATTGGACCTACCGTTCAAGAGATACAGCCCTTTTAGTCTGGACCAATCAGATCCAATATGCTAATGAGGGTGAAACATAATGAGGGTGAAACTCGTTTTGACACCTATACCTATATGCAGCCTTGACCCTAACCCTCCTCAAACCCCCATCCCAAAACCCCCAACCCCCACCACATGGCCCTTAACCCCTTAACCCCAAGACGATAACCCTAAACACAGAGAGACCGAATGACCCCAAAACCCCCACCCTGACCCTAACCCTACACGTGGCCCTCGTTAGCGCCCCCCGGTGGTGTTCGTTTCCGCTAAACCCCAGACCCCATTTAGCAAGAACGAACACTCTGACTAACCCCTAACCCAAACCCTAGCCCTGACCCTAACCCTACACGTGGCCCGGCCTGGCTGGCTGGCTAGCTGGCCGGCCAGGGCTTGCCTGGCCTGGGCTGGGCAGGCCTGGCTGACTGGGCTGGGCTGGGCTGGGCTGGGCTGGGCTGGGCTGGGCTGGGCTGGCCGGCTGGGGCTTGCCTGGCCTGGGCTGGCTGGCTGGCTGACTGGGCTGGGCTGGCCGGCCGGGGCTTGCCTGGCCTGGGCTGACTGGGCTGGCTGGCTGGCTGGCTGACTGGGCTGGGCTGGGCTGGGCTGGGCTGGGCTGGGCTGGGCTGGGCTGGGCTGGGCTGGCTGGCTGGCTGGCTGGCTGGCTGACTGGGCTGGGCTGGGCTGGGCTGGGCTGGGCTGGGCTGGGCTGGGCTGGGCTGGGCTGGGCTGGCCGGCCGGGGCTTGCCTGGCCTGGGCTGGGCTGGGCTGGCCGGCCGGGGCTTGCCTGGCCTGGGCTGACTGGGCTGGGCTGGGCAGGGCTGGCTGGCTGGCTGGCCTGGGCTGGCCGGCTGGGGCTTGCCTGGCCTGGGCTGGCTGGCTGGCTGACTGGGCTGGGCTGGCTGGCCGGGGCTTGGCTGGCCGGGGCTTGCCTGGCCTGGGCTGACTGGGCTGGGCTGGGCTGGGCAGGGCTGGCTGGCTGGCTGGCTGGCCTGGGCTGGCCGGCTGGGGCTTGCCTGGCCTGGGCTGGCTGGCTGGCTGACTGGGCTGGGCTGGCCGGCCGGGGCTGGCCGGCTGGGGCTTGCCTGGCCTGGGCTGGCTGGCTGGCTGACTGGGCTGGGCTGGCCGGCCGGGGCTTGCCTGGCCTGGGCTGACTGGGCTGGGCTGGGCAGGGCTGGCTGGCTGACTGGGCTGGGCTGGCCGGCCGGGGCTTGCCTGGCCTGGGCTGGGCAGG
>NC_141022.1:237500-240000 GCF_052040795.2 Danio rerio
CAGACAGACGGACAGACAGACAGACAGACAGACAGACAGACAGACAGACAGACAGACAGACAGACAGACAGACAGACAGACAGACAGACAGACAGACAGACGGACAAATAACGAATCAAAGGACACCTCATTCATGCAAATTGGACCTACCGTTCAAGAGATACAGCCCTTTTAGTCTGGACCAATCAGATCCAATATGCTAATGAGGGTGAAACATAATGAGGGTGAAACTCGTTTTGACACCTATACCTATATGCAGCCTTGACCCTAACCCTCCTCAAACCCCCATCCCAAAACCCCCAACCCCCACCACATGGCCCTTAACCCCTTAACCCCAAGACGATAACCCTAAACACAGAGAGACCGAATGACCCCAAAACCCCCACCCTGACCCTAACCCTACACGTGGCCCTCGTTAGCGCCCCCCGGTGGTGTTCGTTTCCGCTAAACCCCAGACCCCATTTAGCAAGAACGAACACTCTGACTAACCCCTAACCCAAACCCTAGCCCTGACCCTAACCCTACACGTGGCCCGGCCTGGCTGGCTGGCTAGCTGGCCGGCCAGGGCTTGCCTGGCCTGGGCTGGGCAGGCCTGGCTGACTGGGCTGGGCTGGGCTGGGCTGGGCTGGGCTGGGCTGGGCTGGGCTGGCCGGCTGGGGCTTGCCTGGCCTGGGCTGGCTGGCTGGCTGACTGGGCTGGGCTGGCCGGCCGGGGCTTGCCTGGCCTGGGCTGACTGGGCTGGCTGGCTGGCTGGCTGACTGGGCTGGGCTGGGCTGGGCTGGGCTGGGCTGGGCTGGGCTGGGCTGGGCTGGGCTGGCTGGCTGGCTGGCTGGCTGGCTGACTGGGCTGGGCTGGGCTGGGCTGGGCTGGGCTGGGCTGGGCTGGGCTGGGCTGGGCTGGGCTGGCCGGCCGGGGCTTGCCTGGCCTGGGCTGGGCTGGGCTGGCCGGCCGGGGCTTGCCTGGCCTGGGCTGACTGGGCTGGGCTGGGCAGGGCTGGCTGGCTGGCTGGCCTGGGCTGGCCGGCTGGGGCTTGCCTGGCCTGGGCTGGCTGGCTGGCTGACTGGGCTGGGCTGGCTGGCCGGGGCTTGGCTGGCCGGGGCTTGCCTGGCCTGGGCTGACTGGGCTGGGCTGGGCTGGGCAGGGCTGGCTGGCTGGCTGGCTGGCCTGGGCTGGCCGGCTGGGGCTTGCCTGGCCTGGGCTGGCTGGCTGGCTGACTGGGCTGGGCTGGCCGGCCGGGGCTGGCCGGCTGGGGCTTGCCTGGCCTGGGCTGGCTGGCTGGCTGACTGGGCTGGGCTGGCCGGCCGGGGCTTGCCTGGCCTGGGCTGACTGGGCTGGGCTGGGCAGGGCTGGCTGGCTGACTGGGCTGGGCTGGCCGGCCGGGGCTTGCCTGGCCTGGGCTGGGCAGGGCTGGCTGGCTGGCTGGCTGGATGGCCGGGGGGGGCTCACCTCCTGCCTCACCCCGGCTAGACCCTCCCGAGGCCGGGGAACATCCACCGCCAACCCTAACCCCCACCACCACCGGAACCCGTTCTCCAGCCGGTCCCGGGGAGCCCAATCTTAAGCCCGGGAACGCTGACTTAGGCAAAACTGCGCCCGCCAGAATCACGTGCCGATGGTCACCCATCCGGCCGAGAGCAGCTGCTGGTGCCCCACCACGGCTTGGGGTTTGAAGCGATTTGGCCGACAGCAGCCGTTGGTGCCCCAACCACCAGGCACCCCTAACCCTCTCCTAGTGCCCGCGAACGAGCCACCCTGGGCGGGCAGAGGGAGACCGGCGCTCGCCCTGGCCCCTGGAGCCAAAGGGAGAACCGACCCGCCTCGACCCCAACCCACAGGCCCCCGGCAGAGCCACCCTGGGCGGGCAGAGGGAGACCGGCGCTCGCCCTGGCCCCTGGAGCCAAAGGGAGAACCGACCCGCCTCGACCCCAACCCACAGGCCCCCGGCAGAGCCACCCTGGGCGGGCAGAGGGAGACCGGCGCTCGCCCTGGCCCCTGGAGCCAAAGGGAGAACCGACCCGCCTCGACCCCAACCCACAGGCCCCCGGCAGAGCCACCCTGGGCGGGCAGAGGGAGACCGGCGCTCGCCCTGGCCCCTGGAGCCAAAGGGAGAACCGACCCCCCTCGACCCCAACCCACAGGCCGCCGCGGGAGCCACCCTGGGCGGGCAGGGATTGTGGAAATTTCCCTTGTCTGATGCCCAAAGGTACCAAGCCCCCCCAACCTCACCCTCCTGGCCGGCAGGGGAGCCTTCGTGGGCGGGCAGGAGCAGTGTGCAAGTCGCCCTGGAGCTGGGCGTTGGAACCTAGTTCAAGCGCCCAAAACCTAAGTCCACTAAATCACGCCTTCTCTGAAACCTCGACGGCAGGTCAGTGATAAAGGGTGGTGGAGTGCAGGACCTCCAGGCGGTGCGGCCTGGCATCCAAGCCCAAAAAGGCACCACCTGCCCGGCTTTGATCGGTCGGTCGCTCGGCCTGGATGTAAGGAGGGGACCGGTGGGTTT
>NC_141022.1:242500-245000 GCF_052040795.2 Danio rerio
AACCCTAGCCATAAGCCAACACATGGATGGACGGACAGACAGACAGACAGACAGACAGACAGACAGACAGACAGACAGACAGACAGACAGACAGACAGACGGACAAATAACGAATCAAAGGACACCTCATTCATGCAAATTGGACCTACCGTTCAAAAGATACAGCCCTTTTAGTCTGGACCAATCAGATCCAATATGCTAATGAGGGTGAAACATAATGAGGGTGAAACTCGTATTGACACCTATACCTATATGCAGCCTTGACCCTAACCCTCCTCAAACCCCCATCCCAAAACCCCCAACCCCCACCACATGGCCCTTAACCCCTTAACCCCAAGACGATAACCCTAAACACAGAGAGACCGAATGACCCCAAAACCCCCACCCTGACCCTAACCCTACACGTGGCCCTCGTTAGCGCCCCCCGGTGGTGTTCGTTTCCGCTAAACCCCAGACCCCATTTAGCAAGAACGAACACTCTGACTAACCCCTAACCCAAACCCTAGCCATAAGCCAACACATGGATAGACGGACAGACAGACAGACAGAGAGACAGACAGACAGAGAGACAGACAGACAGACAGACAGACAGACAGACGGACAAATAACGAATCAAAGGACACCTCATTCATGCAAATTGGACCTACCGTTCAAAAGATACAGCCCTTTTAGTCTGGACCAATCAGATCCAATATGCTAATGAGGGTGAAACATAATGAGGGTGAAACTCGTATTGACACCTATACCTATATGCAGCCTTGACCCTAACCCTCCTCAAACCCCCATCCCAAAACCCCCAACCCCCACCACATGGCCCTTAACCCCTTAACCCCAAGACGATAACCCTAAACACAGAGAGACCGAATGACCCCAAAACCCCCACCCTGACCCTAACCCTACACGTGGCCCTCGTTAGCGCCCCCCGGTGGTGTTCGTTTCCGCTAAACCCCAGACCCCATTTAGCAAGAACGAACACTCTGACTAACCCCTAACCCAAACCCTAGCCATAAGCCAACACATGGATGGACGGACAGACAGACGGACAGACAGACAGACAGACAGACAGACAGACAGACAGACAGACAGACAGACAGACAGACAGACAGACAGACAGACGGACAAATAACGAATCAAAGGACACCTCATTCATGCAAATTGGACCTACCGTTCAAGAGATACAGCCCTTTTAGTCTGGACCAATCAGATCCAATATGCTAATGAGGGTGAAACATAATGAGGGTGAAACTCGTTTTGACACCTATACCTAACCCTACACGTGGCCCTCGTTAGCGCCCCCCGGTGGTGTTCGTTTCCGCTAAACCCCAGACCCCATTTAGCAAGAACGAACACTCTGACTAACCCCTAACCCAAACCCTAGCCATAAGCCAACACATGGATGGACGGACAGACAGACGGACAGACAGACAGACAGACAGACAGACAGACAGACAGACAGACAGACAGACAGACAGACAGACAGACAGACAGACAGACAGACAGACAGACGGACAAATAACGAATCAAAGGACACCTCATTCATGCAAATTGGACCTACCGTTCAAGAGATACAGCCCTTTTAGTCTGGACCAATCAGATCCAATATGCTAATGAGGGTGAAACATAATGAGGGTGAAACTCGTTTTGACACCTATACCTATATGCAGCCTTGACCCTAACCCTCCTCAAACCCCCATCCCAAAACCCCCAACCCCCACCACATGGCCCTTAACCCCTTAACCCCAAGACGATAACCCTAAACACAGAGAGACCGAATGACCCCAAAACCCCCACCCTGACCCTAACCCTACACGTGGCCCTCGTTAGCGCCCCCCGGTGGTGTTCGTTTCCGCTAAACCCCAGACCCCATTTAGCAAGAACGAACACTCTGACTAACCCCTAACCCAAACCCTAGCCCTGACCCTAACCCTACACGTGGCCCGGCCTGGCTGGCTGGCTAGCTGGCCGGCCAGGGCTTGCCTGGCCTGGGCTGGGCAGGCCTGGCTGACTGGGCTGGGCTGGGCTGGGCTGGGCTGGGCTGGGCTGGGCTGGGCTGGCCGGCTGGGGCTTGCCTGGCCTGGGCTGGCTGGCTGGCTGACTGGGCTGGGCTGGCCGGCCGGGGCTTGCCTGGCCTGGGCTGACTGGGCTGGCTGGCTGGCTGGCTGACTGGGCTGGGCTGGGCTGGGCTGGGCTGGGCTGGGCTGGGCTGGGCTGGGCTGGGCTGGCTGGCTGGCTGGCTGGCTGGCTGACTGGGCTGGGCTGGGCTGGGCTGGGCTGGGCTGGGCTGGGCTGGGCTGGGCTGGGCTGGGCTGGCCGGCCGGGGCTTGCCTGGCCTGGGCTGGGCTGGGCTGGCCGGCCGGGGCTTGCCTGGCCTGGGCTGACTGGGCTGGGCTGGGCAGGGCTGGCTGGCTGGCTGGCCTGGGCTGGCCGGCTGGGGCTTGCCTGGCCTGGGCTGGCTGGCTGGCTGACTGGGCTGGGCTGGCTGGCCGGGGCTTGGCTGGCC
>NC_141022.1:250000-252500 GCF_052040795.2 Danio rerio
AGACAGACAGACAGACAGACGGACAAATAACGAATCAAAGGACACCTCATTCATGCAAATTGGACCTACCGTTCAAGAGATACAGCCCTTTTAGTCTGGACCAATCAGATCCAATATGCTAATGAGGGTGAAACATAATGAGGGTGAAACTCGTTTTGACACCTATACCTAACCCTACACGTGGCCCTCGTTAGCGCCCCCCGGTGGTGTTCGTTTCCGCTAAACCCCAGACCCCATTATTTAGCAAGAACGAACACTCTGACTAACCCCTAACCCAAACCCTAGCCATAAGCCAACACATGGATGGACGGACAGACAGACGGACAGACAGACAGACAGACAGACAGACAGACAGACAGACAGACAGACAGACAGACAGACAGACAGACAGACAGACAGACAGACAGACAGACGGACAAATAACGAATCAAAGGACACCTCATTCATGCAAATTGGACCTACCGTTCAAGAGATACAGCCCTTTTAGTCTGGACCAATCAGATCCAATATGCTAATGAGGGTGAAACATAATGAGGGTGAAACTCGTTTTGACACCTATACCTATATGCAGCCTTGACCCTAACCCTCCTCAAACCCCCATCCCAAAACCCCCAACCCCCACCACATGGCCCTTAACCCCTTAACCCCAAGACGATAACCCTAAACACAGAGAGACCGAATGACCCCAAAACCCCCACCCTGACCCTAACCCTACACGTGGCCCTCGTTAGCGCCCCCCGGTGGTGTTCGTTTCCGCTAAACCCCAGACCCCATTTAGCAAGAACGAACACTCTGACTAACCCCTAACCCAAACCCTAGCCCTGACCCTAACCCTACACGTGGCCCGGCCTGGCTGGCTGGCTAGCTGGCCGGCCAGGGCTTGCCTGGCCTGGGCTGGGCAGGCCTGGCTGACTGGGCTGGGCTGGGCTGGGCTGGGCTGGGCTGGGCTGGGCTGGGCTGGCCGGCTGGGGCTTGCCTGGCCTGGGCTGGCTGGCTGGCTGACTGGGCTGGGCTGGCCGGCCGGGGCTTGCCTGGCCTGGGCTGACTGGGCTGGCTGGCTGGCTGGCTGACTGGGCTGGGCTGGGCTGGGCTGGGCTGGGCTGGGCTGGGCTGGGCTGGGCTGGGCTGGCTGGCTGGCTGGCTGGCTGGCTGACTGGGCTGGGCTGGGCTGGGCTGGGCTGGGCTGGGCTGGGCTGGGCTGGGCTGGGCTGGGCTGGCCGGCCGGGGCTTGCCTGGCCTGGGCTGGGCTGGGCTGGCCGGCCGGGGCTTGCCTGGCCTGGGCTGACTGGGCTGGGCTGGGCAGGGCTGGCTGGCTGGCTGGCCTGGGCTGGCCGGCTGGGGCTTGCCTGGCCTGGGCTGGCTGGCTGGCTGACTGGGCTGGGCTGGCTGGCCGGGGCTTGGCTGGCCGGGGCTTGCCTGGCCTGGGCTGACTGGGCTGGGCTGGGCTGGGCAGGGCTGGCTGGCTGGCTGGCTGGCCTGGGCTGGCCGGCTGGGGCTTGCCTGGCCTGGGCTGGCTGGCTGGCTGACTGGGCTGGGCTGGCCGGCCGGGGCTGGCCGGCTGGGGCTTGCCTGGCCTGGGCTGGCTGGCTGGCTGACTGGGCTGGGCTGGCCGGCCGGGGCTTGCCTGGCCTGGGCTGACTGGGCTGGGCTGGGCAGGGCTGGCTGGCTGACTGGGCTGGGCTGGCCGGCCGGGGCTTGCCTGGCCTGGGCTGGGCAGGGCTGGCTGGCTGGCTGGCTGGATGGCCGGGGGGGGCTCACCTCCTGCCTCACCCCGGCTAGACCCTCCCGAGGCCGGGGAACATCCACCGCCAACCCTAACCCCCACCACCACCGGAACCCGTTCTCCAGCCGGTCCCGGGGAGCCCAATCTTAAGCCCGGGAACGCTGACTTAGGCAAAACTGCGCCCGCCAGAATCACGTGCCGATGGTCACCCATCCGGCCGAGAGCAGCTGCTGGTGCCCCACCACGGCTTGGGGTTTGAAGCGATTTGGCCGACAGCAGCCGTTGGTGCCCCAACCACCAGGCACCCCTAACCCTCTCCTAGTGCCCGCGAACGAGCCACCCTGGGCGGGCAGAGGGAGACCGGCGCTCGCCCTGGCCCCTGGAGCCAAAGGGAGAACCGACCCGCCTCGACCCCAACCCACAGGCCCCCGGCAGAGCCACCCTGGGCGGGCAGAGGGAGACCGGCGCTCGCCCTGGCCCCTGGAGCCAAAGGGAGAACCGACCCGCCTCGACCCCAACCCACAGGCCCCCGGCAGAGCCACCCTGGGCGGGCAGAGGGAGACCGGCGCTCGCCCTGGCCCCTGGAGCCAAAGGGAGAACCGACCCGCCTCGACCCCAACCCACAGGCCCCCGGCAGAGCCACCCTGGGCGGGCAGAGGGAGACCGGCGCTCGCCCTGGCCCCTGGAGCCAAAGGGAGAACCGACCCCCCTCGACCCCAACCCACAGGCCGCCGCGGGAGCCACCCTGGGCGGGCAGGGATTGTGGAAATTTCCCTT
>NC_141022.1:255000-260000 GCF_052040795.2 Danio rerio
TACATATATAAATACACACACACACACACACACACACACACACACACACACACACACACACACGTATATATATATATATATATATATATATATATATATATATATATATATATATATATATATATATATATATATATATATAACCCCAAGTCGACCACCCCACACACCTGGAGACCGAATGACCCCAAAACCCCCACCCTGACCCTAACCCTACACGTGGCCCTCGTTAGCGCCCCCCCGGTGGTGTTCGTTTCCGCTAAACCCTAGACCCCATTTAGCAAGAACGAACACTGTGACTAACCCCTAACCCAAACCCTAGCCATAAGCCAACACATGGATGGACGGACAGACAGACAGACAGACAGACAGACAGACAGACAGACAGACAGACAGACAGACAGACAGACAGACGGACAAATAACGAATCAAAGGACACCTCATTCATGCAAATTGGACCTACCGTTCAAAAGATACAGCCCTTTTAGTCTGGACCAATCAGATCCAATATGCTAATGAGGGTGAAACATAATGAGGGTGAAACTCGTATTGACACCTATACCTATATGCAGCCTTGACCCTAACCCTCCTCAAACCCCCATCCCAAAACCCCCAACCCCCACCACATGGCCCTTAACCCCTTAACCCCAAGACGATAACCCTAAACACAGAGAGACCGAATGACCCCAAAACCCCCACCCTGACCCTAACCCTACACGTGGCCCTCGTTAGCGCCCCCCGGTGGTGTTCGTTTCCGCTAAACCCCAGACCCCATTTAGCAAGAACGAACACTCTGACTAACCCCTAACCCAAACCCTAGCCATAAGCCAACACATGGATAGACGGACAGACAGACAGACAGAGAGACAGACAGACAGAGAGACAGACAGACAGACAGACAGACAGACAGACGGACAAATAACGAATCAAAGGACACCTCATTCATGCAAATTGGACCTACCGTTCAAAAGATACAGCCCTTTTAGTCTGGACCAATCAGATCCAATATGCTAATGAGGGTGAAACATAATGAGGGTGAAACTCGTATTGACACCTATACCTATATGCAGCCTTGACCCTAACCCTCCTCAAACCCCCATCCCAAAACCCCCAACCCCCACCACATGGCCCTTAACCCCTTAACCCCAAGACGATAACCCTAAACACAGAGAGACCGAATGACCCCAAAACCCCCACCCTGACCCTAACCCTACACGTGGCCCTCGTTAGCGCCCCCCGGTGGTGTTCGTTTCCGCTAAACCCCAGACCCCATTTAGCAAGAACGAACACTCTGACTAACCCCTAACCCAAACCCTAGCCATAAGCCAACACATGGATGGACGGACAGACAGACGGACAGACAGACAGACAGACAGACAGACAGACAGACAGACAGACAGACAGACAGACAGACAGACAGACAGACAGACGGACAAATAACGAATCAAAGGACACCTCATTCATGCAAATTGGACCTACCGTTCAAGAGATACAGCCCTTTTAGTCTGGACCAATCAGATCCAATATGCTAATGAGGGTGAAACATAATGAGGGTGAAACTCGTTTTGACACCTATACCTAACCCTACACGTGGCCCTCGTTAGCGCCCCCCGGTGGTGTTCGTTTCCGCTAAACCCCAGACCCCATTTAGCAAGAACGAACACTCTGACTAACCCCTAACCCAAACCCTAGCCATAAGCCAACACATGGATGGACGGACAGACAGACGGACAGACAGACAGACAGACAGACAGACAGACAGACAGACAGACAGACAGACAGACAGACAGACAGACAGACAGACAGACAGACAGACAGACGGACAAATAACGAATCAAAGGACACCTCATTCATGCAAATTGGACCTACCGTTCAAGAGATACAGCCCTTTTAGTCTGGACCAATCAGATCCAATATGCTAATGAGGGTGAAACATAATGAGGGTGAAACTCGTTTTGACACCTATACCTATATGCAGCCTTGACCCTAACCCTCCTCAAACCCCCATCCCAAAACCCCCAACCCCCACCACATGGCCCTTAACCCCTTAACCCCAAGACGATAACCCTAAACACAGAGAGACCGAATGACCCCAAAACCCCCACCCTGACCCTAACCCTACACGTGGCCCTCGTTAGCGCCCCCCGGTGGTGTTCGTTTCCGCTAAACCCCAGACCCCATTTAGCAAGAACGAACACTCTGACTAACCCCTAACCCAAACCCTAGCCCTGACCCTAACCCTACACGTGGCCCGGCCTGGCTGGCTGGCTAGCTGGCCGGCCAGGGCTTGCCTGGCCTGGGCTGGGCAGGCCTGGCTGACTGGGCTGGGCTGGGCTGGGCTGGGCTGGGCTGGGCTGGGCTGGGCTGGCCGGCTGGGGCTTGCCTGGCCTGGGCTGGCTGGCTGGCTGACTGGGCTGGGCTGGCCGGCCGGGGCTTGCCTGGCCTGGGCTGACTGGGCTGGCTGGCTGGCTGGCTGACTGGGCTGGGCTGGGCTGGGCTGGGCTGGGCTGGGCTGGGCTGGGCTGGGCTGGGCTGGCTGGCTGGCTGGCTGGCTGGCTGACTGGGCTGGGCTGGGCTGGGCTGGGCTGGGCTGGGCTGGGCTGGGCTGGGCTGGGCTGGGCTGGCCGGCCGGGGCTTGCCTGGCCTGGGCTGGGCTGGGCTGGCCGGCCGGGGCTTGCCTGGCCTGGGCTGACTGGGCTGGGCTGGGCAGGGCTGGCTGGCTGGCTGGCCTGGGCTGGCCGGCTGGGGCTTGCCTGGCCTGGGCTGGCTGGCTGGCTGACTGGGCTGGGCTGGCTGGCCGGGGCTTGGCTGGCCGGGGCTTGCCTGGCCTGGGCTGACTGGGCTGGGCTGGGCTGGGCAGGGCTGGCTGGCTGGCTGGCTGGCCTGGGCTGGCCGGCTGGGGCTTGCCTGGCCTGGGCTGGCTGGCTGGCTGACTGGGCTGGGCTGGCCGGCCGGGGCTGGCCGGCTGGGGCTTGCCTGGCCTGGGCTGGCTGGCTGGCTGACTGGGCTGGGCTGGCCGGCCGGGGCTTGCCTGGCCTGGGCTGACTGGGCTGGGCTGGGCAGGGCTGGCTGGCTGACTGGGCTGGGCTGGCCGGCCGGGGCTTGCCTGGCCTGGGCTGGGCAGGGCTGGCTGGCTGGCTGGCTGGATGGCCGGGGGGGGCTCACCTCCTGCCTCACCCCGGCTAGACCCTCCCGAGGCCGGGGAACATCCACCGCCAACCCTAACCCCCACCACCACCGGAACCCGTTCTCCAGCCGGTCCCGGGGAGCCCAATCTTAAGCCCGGGAACGCTGACTTAGGCAAAACTGCGCCCGCCAGAATCACGTGCCGATGGTCACCCATCCGGCCGAGAGCAGCTGCTGGTGCCCCACCACGGCTTGGGGTTTGAAGCGATTTGGCCGACAGCAGCCGTTGGTGCCCCAACCACCAGGCACCCCTAACCCTCTCCTAGTGCCCGCGAACGAGCCACCCTGGGCGGGCAGAGGGAGACCGGCGCTCGCCCTGGCCCCTGGAGCCAAAGGGAGAACCGACCCGCCTCGACCCCAACCCACAGGCCCCCGGCAGAGCCACCCTGGGCGGGCAGAGGGAGACCGGCGCTCGCCCTGGCCCCTGGAGCCAAAGGGAGAACCGACCCGCCTCGACCCCAACCCACAGGCCCCCGGCAGAGCCACCCTGGGCGGGCAGAGGGAGACCGGCGCTCGCCCTGGCCCCTGGAGCCAAAGGGAGAACCGACCCGCCTCGACCCCAACCCACAGGCCCCCGGCAGAGCCACCCTGGGCGGGCAGAGGGAGACCGGCGCTCGCCCTGGCCCCTGGAGCCAAAGGGAGAACCGACCCCCCTCGACCCCAACCCACAGGCCGCCGCGGGAGCCACCCTGGGCGGGCAGGGATTGTGGAAATTTCCCTTGTCTGATGCCCAAAGGTACCAAGCCCCCCCAACCTCACCCTCCTGGCCGGCAGGGGAGCCTTCGTGGGCGGGCAGGAGCAGTGTGCAAGTCGCCCTGGAGCTGGGCGTTGGAACCTAGTTCAAGCGCCCAAAACCTAAGTCCACTAAATCACGCCTTCTCTGAAACCTCGACGGCAGGTCAGTGATAAAGGGTGGTGGAGTGCAGGACCTCCAGGCGGTGCGGCCTGGCATCCAAGCCCAAAAAGGCACCACCTGCCCGGCTTTGATCGGTCGGTCGCTCGGCCTGGATGTAAGGAGGGGACCGGTGGGTTTTGACACTTCCCTGAACTTTGACCGCGGCTTCAGATGAGGGTGCGGCTGGTGACCCACAAATGACTTGGCTTGATGGATGGATGAACAGACTATATATATTTATATAATTATAATTTATATAATTGTTATTTATAATTATATAATTATAATTTATATAATTATTATTTATAATTTATAATTATATATATATATATATATATATATATATAGATATATATATGTGTGTATGTATATGTATATATATATATAAAATACACACACACACACACACACACACACACACACACACACACACACACACACAGATATATTTTTTAATTTATTTTTAAAAAAAAATTTATAATATTTTTTAATCTTTTTTTTTTTCAAAGCTACTTTTATTCTTGTCAAAATAAAACAAACAAGACTTTCTCCAGAAGAAAAAAATATCAGACACACTGTGACAGTATCAGACAGATATTAATTTGCTCTTTTAAACATCCTATCTAATAACACACAGATGTCAATGCAAATTAGCGCCCCCTATGCTGTTCGAAGCTGCTATGGTACTGCACTTTTTAGCCATTTCGAACACATGCCATATCCCCTTTTGTACACTAGAGGGGGCAATTTAATCAACATTTCCAGTTGGGGTTATTATCAGGGATATGTAACTGCACAGATATGATTCAATAAAGGACACTTACTGCATGGATGGATGGATGAACAGACTATATATATTTATATAATTATAATTTGTATAATTAATATTTATAATTTATAATTAAATATATATAATTTATAT
>NC_141022.1:265000-267500 GCF_052040795.2 Danio rerio
CGCCCTGGCCCCTGGAGCCAAAGGGAGAACCGACCCGCCTCGACCCCAACCCACAGGCCCCCGGCAGAGCCACCCTGGGCGGGCAGAGGGAGACCGGCGCTCGCCCTGGCCCCTGGAGCCAAAGGGAGAACCGACCCGCCTCGACCCCAACCCACAGGCCCCCGGCAGAGCCACCCTGGGCGGGCAGAGGGAGACCGGCGCTCGCCCTGGCCCCTGGAGCCAAAGGGAGAACCGACCCCCCTCGACCCCAACCCACAGGCCGCCGCGGGAGCCACCCTGGGCGGGCAGGGATTGTGGAAATTTCCCTTGTCTGATGCCCAAAGGTACCAAGCCCCCCCAACCTCACCCTCCTGGCCGGCAGGGGAGCCTTCGTGGGCGGGCAGGAGCAGTGTGCAAGTCGCCCTGGAGCTGGGCGTTGGAACCTAGTTCAAGCGCCCAAAACCTAAGTCCACTAAATCACGCCTTCTCTGAAACCTCGACGGCAGGTCAGTGATAAAGGGTGGTGGAGTGCAGGACCTCCAGGCGGTGCGGCCTGGCATCCAAGCCCAAAAAGGCACCACCTGCCCGGCTTTGATCGGTCGGTCGCTCGGCCTGGATGTAAGGAGGGGACCGGTGGGTTTTGACACTTCCCTGAACTTTGACCGCGGCTTCAGATGAGGGTGCGGCTGGTGACCCACAAATGACTTGGCTTGATGGATGGATGAACAGACTATATATATTTATATAATTATAATTTATATAATTGTTATTTATAATTATATAATTATAATTTATATAATTATTATTTATAATTTATAATTATATATATATATATATATATATATATATAGATATATATATGTGTGTATGTATATGTATATATATATATAAAATACACACACACACACACACACACACACACACACACACACACACACACACACAGATATATTTTTTAATTTATTTTTAAAAAAAAATTTATAATATTTTTTAATCTTTTTTTTTTTCAAAGCTACTTTTATTCTTGTCAAAATAAAACAAACAAGACTTTCTCCAGAAGAAAAAAATATCAGACACACTGTGACAGTATCAGACAGATATTAATTTGCTCTTTTAAACATCCTATCTAATAACACACAGATGTCAATGCAAATTAGCGCCCCCTATGCTGTTCGAAGCTGCTATGGTACTGCACTTTTTAGCCATTTCGAACACATGCCATATCCCCTTTTGTACACTAGAGGGGGCAATTTAATCAACATTTCCAGTTGGGGTTATTATCAGGGATATGTAACTGCACAGATATGATTCAATAAAGGACACTTACTGCATGGATGGATGGATGAACAGACTATATATATTTATATAATTATAATTTGTATAATTAATATTTATAATTTATAATTAAATATATATAATTTATATATATATATATATATATATATATATATATATATATATATATATATATATATATATATATATATATATACAAACACACACACACAAACACTCACACACACACACACACACACACACACACACACACACACACACACACACACACACAGATATATTTTTTAATTTATTTTTTAAATCTTTTTTATAATATTTTTTAATCTTTTTTTTTTTTTCAAAGCTACTTTTATTCTTGCCAAAATAAAACAAACAAGACTTTCTCCAGAAGAAAAAAATATCAGACACACTGTGACAGTATCAGACAGATATTAATTTGCTCTTTTAAACATCCTATCTAATAACACACAGAGGTCAATGCAAATTAGCGCCCCCTATGCTGTTCGAAGCTGCTATGGTACTGCACTTTTTAGCCATTTCGAACACATGCCATATCCCCTTTTGTACACTAGAGGGGGCAATTTAATCAACATTTCCAGTTGGGGTTATTATCAGGGATATGTAACTGCACAGATATGATTCAATAAAGGACACTTACTGCATGGATGGATGGATGAACAGACTATATATATTTATATAATTATAATTTGTATAATTAATATTTATAATTTATAATTAAATATATATAATTTATATATATATATATATATATATATATATATATATAATTTATATATATATATATATATATATATATATATATATATATATATACAAACACACACACACAAACACTCACACACACACACACACACACACACACACACACACACACACACACACACACACACACACACACACAGATATATTTTTTAATTTATTTTTTAAATCTTTTTTATAATATTTTTTAATCTTTTTTTTTTTCAAAGCTACTTTTATTCTTGCCAAAATAAAACAAACAAGACTTTCTCCAGAAGAAAAAAATATCAGACACACTGTGACAGTATCAGACAGATATTAGTTTGCTCTTTTAAACATCATATCTAATAACACACAGAGGTCAATGCAAATTAGCGCCCCCTATGCTGTTCGAAACTGCTATGGTACTGCACTTTTTAGCCATTTCGAACACATGCCATATCCCCTTTTGTACACTAGAGGGGGC
>NC_141022.1:270000-272500 GCF_052040795.2 Danio rerio
ACTCTGACTAACCCCTAACCCAAACCCTAGCCCTGACCCTAACCCTACACGTGGCCCGGCCTGGCTGGCTGGCTAGCTGGCCGGCCAGGGCTTGCCTGGCCTGGGCTGGGCAGGCCTGGCTGACTGGGCTGGGCTGGGCTGGGCTGGGCTGGGCTGGGCTGGGCTGGGCTGGCCGGCTGGGGCTTGCCTGGCCTGGGCTGGCTGGCTGGCTGACTGGGCTGGGCTGGCCGGCCGGGGCTTGCCTGGCCTGGGCTGACTGGGCTGGCTGGCTGGCTGGCTGACTGGGCTGGGCTGGGCTGGGCTGGGCTGGGCTGGGCTGGGCTGGGCTGGGCTGGGCTGGCTGGCTGGCTGGCTGGCTGGCTGACTGGGCTGGGCTGGGCTGGGCTGGGCTGGGCTGGGCTGGGCTGGGCTGGGCTGGGCTGGGCTGGCCGGCCGGGGCTTGCCTGGCCTGGGCTGGGCTGGGCTGGCCGGCCGGGGCTTGCCTGGCCTGGGCTGACTGGGCTGGGCTGGGCAGGGCTGGCTGGCTGGCTGGCCTGGGCTGGCCGGCTGGGGCTTGCCTGGCCTGGGCTGGCTGGCTGGCTGACTGGGCTGGGCTGGCTGGCCGGGGCTTGGCTGGCCGGGGCTTGCCTGGCCTGGGCTGACTGGGCTGGGCTGGGCTGGGCAGGGCTGGCTGGCTGGCTGGCTGGCCTGGGCTGGCCGGCTGGGGCTTGCCTGGCCTGGGCTGGCTGGCTGGCTGACTGGGCTGGGCTGGCCGGCCGGGGCTGGCCGGCTGGGGCTTGCCTGGCCTGGGCTGGCTGGCTGGCTGACTGGGCTGGGCTGGCCGGCCGGGGCTTGCCTGGCCTGGGCTGACTGGGCTGGGCTGGGCAGGGCTGGCTGGCTGACTGGGCTGGGCTGGCCGGCCGGGGCTTGCCTGGCCTGGGCTGGGCAGGGCTGGCTGGCTGGCTGGCTGGATGGCCGGGGGGGGCTCACCTCCTGCCTCACCCCGGCTAGACCCTCCCGAGGCCGGGGAACATCCACCGCCAACCCTAACCCCCACCACCACCGGAACCCGTTCTCCAGCCGGTCCCGGGGAGCCCAATCTTAAGCCCGGGAACGCTGACTTAGGCAAAACTGCGCCCGCCAGAATCACGTGCCGATGGTCACCCATCCGGCCGAGAGCAGCTGCTGGTGCCCCACCACGGCTTGGGGTTTGAAGCGATTTGGCCGACAGCAGCCGTTGGTGCCCCAACCACCAGGCACCCCTAACCCTCTCCTAGTGCCCGCGAACGAGCCACCCTGGGCGGGCAGAGGGAGACCGGCGCTCGCCCTGGCCCCTGGAGCCAAAGGGAGAACCGACCCGCCTCGACCCCAACCCACAGGCCCCCGGCAGAGCCACCCTGGGCGGGCAGAGGGAGACCGGCGCTCGCCCTGGCCCCTGGAGCCAAAGGGAGAACCGACCCCCCTCGACCCCAACCCACAGGCCCCCGGCAGAGCCACCCTGGGCGGGCAGAGGGAGACCGGCGCTCGCCCTGGCCCCTGGAGCCAAAGGGAGAACCGACCCGCCTCGACCCCAACCCACAGGCCCCCGGCAGAGCCACCCTGGGCGGGCAGAGGGAGACCGGCGCTCGCCCTGGCCCCTGGAGCCAAAGGGAGAACCGACCCGCCTCGACCCCAACCCACAGGCCCCCGGCAGAGCCACCCTGGGCGGGCAGAGGGAGACCGGCGCTCGCCCTGGCCCCTGGAGCCAAAGGGAGAACCGACCCCCCTCGACCCCAACCCACAGGCCGCCGCGGGAGCCACCCTGGGCGGGCAGGGATTGTGGAAATTTCCCTTGTCTGATGCCCAAAGGTACCAAGCCCCCCCAACCTCACCCTCCTGGCCGGCAGGGGAGCCTTCGTGGGCGGGCAGGAGCAGTGTGCAAGTCGCCCTGGAGCTGGGCGTTGGAACCTAGTTCAAGCGCCCAAAACCTAAGTCCACTAAATCACGCCTTCTCTGAAACCTCGACGGCAGGTCAGTGATAAAGGGTGGTGGAGTGCAGGACCTCCAGGCGGTGCGGCCTGGCATCCAAGCCCAAAAAGGCACCACCTGCCCGGCTTTGATCGGTCGGTCGCTCGGCCTGGATGTAAGGAGGGGACCGGTGGGTTTTGACACTTCCCTGAACTTTGACCGCGGCTTCAGATGAGGGTGCGGCTGGTGACCCACAAATGACTTGGCTTGATGGATGGATGAACAGACTATATATATTTATATAATTATAATTTATATAATTGTTATTTATAATTATATAATTATAATTTATATAATTATTATTTATAATTTATAATTATATATATATATATATATATATATATATAGATATATATATGTGTGTATGTATATGTATATATATATATAAAATACACACACACACACACACACACACACACACACACACACACACACACACACAGATATATTTTTTAATTTATTTTTAAAAAAAAATTTATAATATTTTTTAATCTTTTTTTTTTTCAAAGCTACT
>NC_141022.1:282500-285000 GCF_052040795.2 Danio rerio
CAGACAGACAGACAGACAGACAGACAGACAGACGGACAAATAACGAATCAAAGGACACCTCATTCATGCAAATTGGACCTACCGTTCAAGAGATACAGCCCTTTTAGTCTGGACCAATCAGATCCAATATGCTAATGAGGGTGAAACATAATGAGGGTGAAACTCGTTTTGACACCTATACCTATATGCAGCCTTGACCCTAACCCTCCTCAAACCCCCATCCCAAAACCCCCAACCCCCACCACATGGCCCTTAACCCCTTAACCCCAAGACGATAACCCTAAACACAGAGAGACCGAATGACCCCAAAACCCCCACCCTGACCCTAACCCTACACGTGGCCCTCGTTAGCGCCCCCCGGTGGTGTTCGTTTCCGCTAAACCCCAGACCCCATTTAGCAAGAACGAACACTCTGACTAACCCCTAACCCAAACCCTAGCCCTGACCCTAACCCTACACGTGGCCCGGCCTGGCTGGCTGGCTAGCTGGCCGGCCAGGGCTTGCCTGGCCTGGGCTGGGCAGGCCTGGCTGACTGGGCTGGGCTGGGCTGGGCTGGGCTGGGCTGGGCTGGGCTGGGCTGGCCGGCTGGGGCTTGCCTGGCCTGGGCTGGCTGGCTGGCTGACTGGGCTGGGCTGGCCGGCCGGGGCTTGCCTGGCCTGGGCTGACTGGGCTGGCTGGCTGGCTGGCTGACTGGGCTGGGCTGGGCTGGGCTGGGCTGGGCTGGGCTGGGCTGGGCTGGGCTGGGCTGGCTGGCTGGCTGGCTGGCTGGCTGACTGGGCTGGGCTGGGCTGGGCTGGGCTGGGCTGGGCTGGGCTGGGCTGGGCTGGGCTGGGCTGGCCGGCCGGGGCTTGCCTGGCCTGGGCTGGGCTGGGCTGGCCGGCCGGGGCTTGCCTGGCCTGGGCTGACTGGGCTGGGCTGGGCAGGGCTGGCTGGCTGGCTGGCCTGGGCTGGCCGGCTGGGGCTTGCCTGGCCTGGGCTGGCTGGCTGGCTGACTGGGCTGGGCTGGCTGGCCGGGGCTTGGCTGGCCGGGGCTTGCCTGGCCTGGGCTGACTGGGCTGGGCTGGGCTGGGCAGGGCTGGCTGGCTGGCTGGCTGGCCTGGGCTGGCCGGCTGGGGCTTGCCTGGCCTGGGCTGGCTGGCTGGCTGACTGGGCTGGGCTGGCCGGCCGGGGCTGGCCGGCTGGGGCTTGCCTGGCCTGGGCTGGCTGGCTGGCTGACTGGGCTGGGCTGGCCGGCCGGGGCTTGCCTGGCCTGGGCTGACTGGGCTGGGCTGGGCAGGGCTGGCTGGCTGACTGGGCTGGGCTGGCCGGCCGGGGCTTGCCTGGCCTGGGCTGGGCAGGGCTGGCTGGCTGGCTGGCTGGATGGCCGGGGGGGGCTCACCTCCTGCCTCACCCCGGCTAGACCCTCCCGAGGCCGGGGAACATCCACCGCCAACCCTAACCCCCACCACCACCGGAACCCGTTCTCCAGCCGGTCCCGGGGAGCCCAATCTTAAGCCCGGGAACGCTGACTTAGGCAAAACTGCGCCCGCCAGAATCACGTGCCGATGGTCACCCATCCGGCCGAGAGCAGCTGCTGGTGCCCCACCACGGCTTGGGGTTTGAAGCGATTTGGCCGACAGCAGCCGTTGGTGCCCCAACCACCAGGCACCCCTAACCCTCTCCTAGTGCCCGCGAACGAGCCACCCTGGGCGGGCAGAGGGAGACCGGCGCTCGCCCTGGCCCCTGGAGCCAAAGGGAGAACCGACCCGCCTCGACCCCAACCCACAGGCCCCCGGCAGAGCCACCCTGGGCGGGCAGAGGGAGACCGGCGCTCGCCCTGGCCCCTGGAGCCAAAGGGAGAACCGACCCCCCTCGACCCCAACCCACAGGCCCCCGGCAGAGCCACCCTGGGCGGGCAGAGGGAGACCGGCGCTCGCCCTGGCCCCTGGAGCCAAAGGGAGAACCGACCCGCCTCGACCCCAACCCACAGGCCCCCGGCAGAGCCACCCTGGGCGGGCAGAGGGAGACCGGCGCTCGCCCTGGCCCCTGGAGCCAAAGGGAGAACCGACCCGCCTCGACCCCAACCCACAGGCCCCCGGCAGAGCCACCCTGGGCGCAGAGGGAGACCGGCGCTCGCCCTGGCCCCTGGAGCCAAAGGGAGAACCGACCCCCCTCGACCCCAACCCACAGGCCGCCGCGGGAGCCACCCTGGGCGGGCAGGGATTGTGGAAATTTCCCTTGTCTGATGCCCAAAGGTACCAAGCCCCCCCAACCTCACCCTCCTGGCCGGCAGGGGAGCCTTCGTGGGCGGGCAGGAGCAGTGTGCAAGTCGCCCTGGAGCTGGGCGTTGGAACCTAGTTCAAGCGCCCAAAACCTAAGTCCACTAAATCACGCCTTCTCTGAAACCTCGACGGCAGGTCAGTGATAAAGGGTGGTGGAGTGCAGGACCTCCAGGCGGTGCGGCCTGGCATCCAAGCCCAAAAAGGCACCACCTGCCCGGCTTTGATCGGTCGGTCGCTCG
>NC_141022.1:295000-297500 GCF_052040795.2 Danio rerio
AGACAGACAGACAGACAGACAGACAGACAGACAGACAGACAGACAGACAGACGGACAAATAACGAATCAAAGGACACCTCATTCATGCAAATTGGACCTACCGTTCAAGAGATACAGCCCTTTTAGTCTGGACCAATCAGATCCAATATGCTAATGAGGGTGAAACATAATGAGGGTGAAACTCGTTTTGACACCTATACCTAACCCTACACGTGGCCCTCGTTAGCGCCCCCCGGTGGTGTTCGTTTCCGCTAAACCCCAGACCCCATTTAGCAAGAACGAACACTCTGACTAACCCCTAACCCAAACCCTAGCCATAAGCCAACACATGGATGGACGGACAGACAGACGGACAGACAGACAGACAGACAGACAGACAGACAGACAGACAGACAGACAGACAGACAGACAGACAGACAGACAGACAGACAGACAGACAGACGGACAAATAACGAATCAAAGGACACCTCATTCATGCAAATTGGACCTACCGTTCAAGAGATACAGCCCTTTTAGTCTGGACCAATCAGATCCAATATGCTAATGAGGGTGAAACATAATGAGGGTGAAACTCGTTTTGACACCTATACCTATATGCAGCCTTGACCCTAACCCTCCTCAAACCCCCATCCCAAAACCCCCAACCCCCACCACATGGCCCTTAACCCCTTAACCCCAAGACGATAACCCTAAACACAGAGAGACCGAATGACCCCAAAACCCCCACCCTGACCCTAACCCTACACGTGGCCCTCGTTAGCGCCCCCCGGTGGTGTTCGTTTCCGCTAAACCCCAGACCCCATTTAGCAAGAACGAACACTCTGACTAACCCCTAACCCAAACCCTAGCCCTGACCCTAACCCTACACGTGGCCCGGCCTGGCTGGCTGGCTAGCTGGCCGGCCAGGGCTTGCCTGGCCTGGGCTGGGCAGGCCTGGCTGACTGGGCTGGGCTGGGCTGGGCTGGGCTGGGCTGGGCTGGGCTGGGCTGGCCGGCTGGGGCTTGCCTGGCCTGGGCTGGCTGGCTGGCTGACTGGGCTGGGCTGGCCGGCCGGGGCTTGCCTGGCCTGGGCTGACTGGGCTGGCTGGCTGGCTGGCTGACTGGGCTGGGCTGGGCTGGGCTGGGCTGGGCTGGGCTGGGCTGGGCTGGGCTGGGCTGGCTGGCTGGCTGGCTGGCTGGCTGACTGGGCTGGGCTGGGCTGGGCTGGGCTGGGCTGGGCTGGGCTGGGCTGGGCTGGGCTGGGCTGGCCGGCCGGGGCTTGCCTGGCCTGGGCTGGGCTGGGCTGGCCGGCCGGGGCTTGCCTGGCCTGGGCTGACTGGGCTGGGCTGGGCAGGGCTGGCTGGCTGGCTGGCCTGGGCTGGCCGGCTGGGGCTTGCCTGGCCTGGGCTGGCTGGCTGGCTGACTGGGCTGGGCTGGCTGGCCGGGGCTTGGCTGGCCGGGGCTTGCCTGGCCTGGGCTGACTGGGCTGGGCTGGGCTGGGCAGGGCTGGCTGGCTGGCTGGCTGGCCTGGGCTGGCCGGCTGGGGCTTGCCTGGCCTGGGCTGGCTGGCTGGCTGACTGGGCTGGGCTGGCCGGCCGGGGCTGGCCGGCTGGGGCTTGCCTGGCCTGGGCTGGCTGGCTGGCTGACTGGGCTGGGCTGGCCGGCCGGGGCTTGCCTGGCCTGGGCTGACTGGGCTGGGCTGGGCAGGGCTGGCTGGCTGACTGGGCTGGGCTGGCCGGCCGGGGCTTGCCTGGCCTGGGCTGGGCAGGGCTGGCTGGCTGGCTGGCTGGATGGCCGGGGGGGGCTCACCTCCTGCCTCACCCCGGCTAGACCCTCCCGAGGCCGGGGAACATCCACCGCCAACCCTAACCCCCACCACCACCGGAACCCGTTCTCCAGCCGGTCCCGGGGAGCCCAATCTTAAGCCCGGGAACGCTGACTTAGGCAAAACTGCGCCCGCCAGAATCACGTGCCGATGGTCACCCATCCGGCCGAGAGCAGCTGCTGGTGCCCCACCACGGCTTGGGGTTTGAAGCGATTTGGCCGACAGCAGCCGTTGGTGCCCCAACCACCAGGCACCCCTAACCCTCTCCTAGTGCCCGCGAACGAGCCACCCTGGGCGGGCAGAGGGAGACCGGCGCTCGCCCTGGCCCCTGGAGCCAAAGGGAGAACCGACCCGCCTCGACCCCAACCCACAGGCCCCCGGCAGAGCCACCCTGGGCGGGCAGAGGGAGACCGGCGCTCGCCCTGGCCCCTGGAGCCAAAGGGAGAACCGACCCGCCTCGACCCCAACCCACAGGCCCCCGGCAGAGCCACCCTGGGCGGGCAGAGGGAGACCGGCGCTCGCCCTGGCCCCTGGAGCCAAAGGGAGAACCGACCCGCCTCGACCCCAACCCACAGGCCCCCGGCAGAGCCACCCTGGGCGGGCAGAGGGAGACCGGCGCTCGCCCTGGCCCCTGGAGCCAAAGGGAGAACCGACCCCCCTCGACCCCAACCCACAGGCCGCCGCGGGAGCCACCCTG
>NC_141022.1:302500-305000 GCF_052040795.2 Danio rerio
TGGGCTGGGCTGGGCTGGGCTGGGCTGGGCTGGGCTGGGCTGGGCTGGGCTGGGCTGGCTGGCTGGCTGGCTGGCTGGCTGACTGGGCTGGGCTGGGCTGGGCTGGGCTGGGCTGGGCTGGGCTGGGCTGGGCTGGGCTGGGCTGGCCGGCCGGGGCTTGCCTGGCCTGGGCTGGGCTGGGCTGGCCGGCCGGGGCTTGCCTGGCCTGGGCTGACTGGGCTGGGCTGGGCAGGGCTGGCTGGCTGGCTGGCCTGGGCTGGCCGGCTGGGGCTTGCCTGGCCTGGGCTGGCTGGCTGGCTGACTGGGCTGGGCTGGCTGGCCGGGGCTTGGCTGGCCGGGGCTTGCCTGGCCTGGGCTGACTGGGCTGGGCTGGGCTGGGCAGGGCTGGCTGGCTGGCTGGCTGGCCTGGGCTGGCCGGCTGGGGCTTGCCTGGCCTGGGCTGGCTGGCTGGCTGACTGGGCTGGGCTGGCCGGCCGGGGCTGGCCGGCTGGGGCTTGCCTGGCCTGGGCTGGCTGGCTGGCTGACTGGGCTGGGCTGGCCGGCCGGGGCTTGCCTGGCCTGGGCTGACTGGGCTGGGCTGGGCAGGGCTGGCTGGCTGACTGGGCTGGGCTGGCCGGCCGGGGCTTGCCTGGCCTGGGCTGGGCAGGGCTGGCTGGCTGGCTGGCTGGATGGCCGGGGGGGGCTCACCTCCTGCCTCACCCCGGCTAGACCCTCCCGAGGCCGGGGAACATCCACCGCCAACCCTAACCCCCACCACCACCGGAACCCGTTCTCCAGCCGGTCCCGGGGAGCCCAATCTTAAGCCCGGGAACGCTGACTTAGGCAAAACTGCGCCCGCCAGAATCACGTGCCGATGGTCACCCATCCGGCCGAGAGCAGCTGCTGGTGCCCCACCACGGCTTGGGGTTTGAAGCGATTTGGCCGACAGCAGCCGTTGGTGCCCCAACCACCAGGCACCCCTAACCCTCTCCTAGTGCCCGCGAACGAGCCACCCTGGGCGGGCAGAGGGAGACCGGCGCTCGCCCTGGCCCCTGGAGCCAAAGGGAGAACCGACCCGCCTCGACCCCAACCCACAGGCCCCCGGCAGAGCCACCCTGGGCGGGCAGAGGGAGACCGGCGCTCGCCCTGGCCCCTGGAGCCAAAGGGAGAACCGACCCGCCTCGACCCCAACCCACAGGCCCCCGGCAGAGCCACCCTGGGCGGGCAGAGGGAGACCGGCGCTCGCCCTGGCCCCTGGAGCCAAAGGGAGAACCGACCCGCCTCGACCCCAACCCACAGGCCCCCGGCAGAGCCACCCTGGGCGGGCAGAGGGAGACCGGCGCTCGCCCTGGCCCCTGGAGCCAAAGGGAGAACCGACCCCCCTCGACCCCAACCCACAGGCCGCCGCGGGAGCCACCCTGGGCGGGCAGGGATTGTGGAAATTTCCCTTGTCTGATGCCCAAAGGTACCAAGCCCCCCCAACCTCACCCTCCTGGCCGGCAGGGGAGCCTTCGTGGGCGGGCAGGAGCAGTGTGCAAGTCGCCCTGGAGCTGGGCGTTGGAACCTAGTTCAAGCGCCCAAAACCTAAGTCCACTAAATCACGCCTTCTCTGAAACCTCGACGGCAGGTCAGTGATAAAGGGTGGTGGAGTGCAGGACCTCCAGGCGGTGCGGCCTGGCATCCAAGCCCAAAAAGGCACCACCTGCCCGGCTTTGATCGGTCGGTCGCTCGGCCTGGATGTAAGGAGGGGACCGGTGGGTTTTGACACTTCCCTGAACTTTGACCGCGGCTTCAGATGAGGGTGCGGCTGGTGACCCACAAATGACTTGGCTTGATGGATGGATGAACAGACTATATATATTTATATAATTATAATTTATATAATTGTTATTTATAATTATATAATTATAATTTATATAATTATTATTTATAATTTATAATTATATATATATATATATATATATATATATAGATATATATATGTGTGTATGTATATGTATATATATATATAAAATACACACACACACACACACACACACACACACACACACACACACACACACACAGATATATTTTTTAATTTATTTTTAAAAAAAAATTTATAATATTTTTTAATCTTTTTTTTTTTCAAAGCTACTTTTATTCTTGTCAAAATAAAACAAACAAGACTTTCTCCAGAAGAAAAAAATATCAGACACACTGTGACAGTATCAGACAGATATTAATTTGCTCTTTTAAACATCCTATCTAATAACACACAGATGTCAATGCAAATTAGCGCCCCCTATGCTGTTCGAAGCTGCTATGGTACTGCACTTTTTAGCCATTTCGAACACATGCCATATCCCCTTTTGTACACTAGAGGGGGCAATTTAATCAACATTTCCAGTTGGGGTTATTATCAGGGATATGTAACTGCACAGATATGATTCAATAAAGGACACTTACTGCATGGATGGATGGATGAACAGACTATATATATTTATATAATTATAATTTGTATAATTAATATTTATAATTT
>NC_141022.1:310000-312500 GCF_052040795.2 Danio rerio
CTGGGCGGGCAGAGGGAGACCGGCGCTCGCCCTGGCCCCTGGAGCCAAAGGGAGAACCGACCCGCCTCGACCCCAACCCACAGGCCCCCGGCAGAGCCACCCTGGGCGGGCAGAGGGAGACCGGCGCTCGCCCTGGCCCCTGGAGCCAAAGGGAGAACCGACCCGCCTCGACCCCAACCCACAGGCCCCCGGCAGAGCCACCCTGGGCGGGCAGAGGGAGACCGGCGCTCGCCCTGGCCCCTGGAGCCAAAGGGAGAACCGACCCCCCTCGACCCCAACCCACAGGCCGCCGCGGGAGCCACCCTGGGCGGGCAGGGATTGTGGAAATTTCCCTTGTCTGATGCCCAAAGGTACCAAGCCCCCCCAACCTCACCCTCCTGGCCGGCAGGGGAGCCTTCGTGGGCGGGCAGGAGCAGTGTGCAAGTCGCCCTGGAGCTGGGCGTTGGAACCTAGTTCAAGCGCCCAAAACCTAAGTCCACTAAATCACGCCTTCTCTGAAACCTCGACGGCAGGTCAGTGATAAAGGGTGGTGGAGTGCAGGACCTCCAGGCGGTGCGGCCTGGCATCCAAGCCCAAAAAGGCACCACCTGCCCGGCTTTGATCGGTCGGTCGCTCGGCCTGGATGTAAGGAGGGGACCGGTGGGTTTTGACACTTCCCTGAACTTTGACCGCGGCTTCAGATGAGGGTGCGGCTGGTGACCCACAAATGACTTGGCTTGATGGATGGATGAACAGACTATATATATTTATATAATTATAATTTATATAATTGTTATTTATAATTATATAATTATAATTTATATAATTATTATTTATAATTTATAATTATATATATATATATATATATATATATATAGATATATATATGTGTGTATGTATATGTATATATATATATAAAATACACACACACACACACACACACACACACACACACACACACACACACACACAGATATATTTTTTAATTTATTTTTAAAAAAAAATTTATAATATTTTTTAATCTTTTTTTTTTTCAAAGCTACTTTTATTCTTGTCAAAATAAAACAAACAAGACTTTCTCCAGAAGAAAAAAATATCAGACACACTGTGACAGTATCAGACAGATATTAATTTGCTCTTTTAAACATCCTATCTAATAACACACAGATGTCAATGCAAATTAGCGCCCCCTATGCTGTTCGAAGCTGCTATGGTACTGCACTTTTTAGCCATTTCGAACACATGCCATATCCCCTTTTGTACACTAGAGGGGGCAATTTAATCAACATTTCCAGTTGGGGTTATTATCAGGGATATGTAACTGCACAGATATGATTCAATAAAGGACACTTACTGCATGGATGGATGGATGAACAGACTATATATATTTATATAATTATAATTTGTATAATTAATATTTATAATTTATAATTAAATATATATAATTTATATATATATATATATATATATATATAATTTATATATATATATATATATATATATATATATATATATATATATATACAAACACACACACACAAACACTCACACACACACACACACACACACACACACACACACACACACACACACACACACACAGATATATTTTTTAATTTATTTTTTAAATCTTTTTTATAATATTTTTTAATCTTTTTTTTTTTTTCAAAGCTACTTTTATTCTTGCCAAAATAAAACAAACAAGACTTTCTCCAGAAGAAAAAAATATCAGACACACTGTGACAGTATCAGACAGATATTAATTTGCTCTTTTAAACATCCTATCTAATAACACACAGAGGTCAATGCAAATTAGCGCCCCCTATGCTGTTCGAAGCTGCTATGGTACTGCACTTTTTAGCCATTTCGAACACATGCCATATCCCCTTTTGTACACTAGAGGGGGCAATTTAATCAACATTTCCAGTTGGGGTTATTATCAGGGATATGTAACTGCACAGATATGATTCAATAAAGGACACTTACTGCATGGATGGATGGATGAACAGACTATATATATTTATATAATTATAATTTGTATAATTAATATTTATAATTTATAATTAAATATATATAATTTATATATATATATATATATATATATATATATATATAATTTATATATATATATATATATATATATATATATATATATATATATATACAAACACACACACACAAACACTCACACACACACACACACACACACACACACACACACACACACACACACACACACACACACACAGATATATTTTTTAATTTATTTTTTAAATCTTTTTTATAATATTTTTTAATCTTTTTTTTTTTCAAAGCTACTTTTATTCTTGCCAAAATAAAACAAACAAGACTTTCTCCAGAAGAAAAAAATATCAGACACACTGTGACAGTATCAGACAGATATTAGTTTGCTCTTTTAAACATCATATCTAATAACACACAGAGGTCAATGCAAATTAGCGCCCCCTATGCTGTTCGAAACTGCTATGGTACTGCACTTTTTAGCCATTTCGAACACATG
>NC_141022.1:315000-317500 GCF_052040795.2 Danio rerio
AACCCCAGACCCCATTTAGCAAGAACGAACACTCTGACTAACCCCTAACCCAAACCCTAGCCCTGACCCTAACCCTACACGTGGCCCGGCCTGGCTGGCTGGCTAGCTGGCCGGCCAGGGCTTGCCTGGCCTGGGCTGGGCAGGCCTGGCTGACTGGGCTGGGCTGGGCTGGGCTGGGCTGGGCTGGGCTGGGCTGGGCTGGCCGGCTGGGGCTTGCCTGGCCTGGGCTGGCTGGCTGGCTGACTGGGCTGGGCTGGCCGGCCGGGGCTTGCCTGGCCTGGGCTGACTGGGCTGGCTGGCTGGCTGGCTGACTGGGCTGGGCTGGGCTGGGCTGGGCTGGGCTGGGCTGGGCTGGGCTGGGCTGGCTGGCTGGCTGGCTGGCTGGCTGACTGGGCTGGGCTGGGCTGGGCTGGGCTGGGCTGGGCTGGGCTGGGCTGGGCTGGGCTGGGCTGGCCGGCCGGGGCTTGCCTGGCCTGGGCTGGGCTGGGCTGGCCGGCCGGGGCTTGCCTGGCCTGGGCTGACTGGGCTGGGCTGGGCAGGGCTGGCTGGCTGGCTGGCCTGGGCTGGCCGGCTGGGGCTTGCCTGGCCTGGGCTGGCTGGCTGGCTGACTGGGCTGGGCTGGCTGGCCGGGGCTTGGCTGGCCGGGGCTTGCCTGGCCTGGGCTGACTGGGCTGGGCTGGGCTGGGCAGGGCTGGCTGGCTGGCTGGCTGGCCTGGGCTGGCCGGCTGGGGCTTGCCTGGCCTGGGCTGGCTGGCTGGCTGACTGGGCTGGGCTGGCCGGCCGGGGCTGGCCGGCTGGGGCTTGCCTGGCCTGGGCTGGCTGGCTGGCTGACTGGGCTGGGCTGGCCGGCCGGGGCTTGCCTGGCCTGGGCTGACTGGGCTGGGCTGGGCAGGGCTGGCTGGCTGACTGGGCTGGGCTGGCCGGCCGGGGCTTGCCTGGCCTGGGCTGGGCAGGGCTGGCTGGCTGGCTGGCTGGATGGCCGGGGGGGGCTCACCTCCTGCCTCACCCCGGCTAGACCCTCCCGAGGCCGGGGAACATCCACCGCCAACCCTAACCCCCACCACCACCGGAACCCGTTCTCCAGCCGGTCCCGGGGAGCCCAATCTTAAGCCCGGGAACGCTGACTTAGGCAAAACTGCGCCCGCCAGAATCACGTGCCGATGGTCACCCATCCGGCCGAGAGCAGCTGCTGGTGCCCCACCACGGCTTGGGGTTTGAAGCGATTTGGCCGACAGCAGCCGTTGGTGCCCCAACCACCAGGCACCCCTAACCCTCTCCTAGTGCCCGCGAACGAGCCACCCTGGGCGGGCAGAGGGAGACCGGCGCTCGCCCTGGCCCCTGGAGCCAAAGGGAGAACCGACCCGCCTCGACCCCAACCCACAGGCCCCCGGCAGAGCCACCCTGGGCGGGCAGAGGGAGACCGGCGCTCGCCCTGGCCCCTGGAGCCAAAGGGAGAACCGACCCCCCTCGACCCCAACCCACAGGCCCCCGGCAGAGCCACCCTGGGCGGGCAGAGGGAGACCGGCGCTCGCCCTGGCCCCTGGAGCCAAAGGGAGAACCGACCCGCCTCGACCCCAACCCACAGGCCCCCGGCAGAGCCACCCTGGGCGGGCAGAGGGAGACCGGCGCTCGCCCTGGCCCCTGGAGCCAAAGGGAGAACCGACCCGCCTCGACCCCAACCCACAGGCCCCCGGCAGAGCCACCCTGGGCGGGCAGAGGGAGACCGGCGCTCGCCCTGGCCCCTGGAGCCAAAGGGAGAACCGACCCCCCTCGACCCCAACCCACAGGCCGCCGCGGGAGCCACCCTGGGCGGGCAGGGATTGTGGAAATTTCCCTTGTCTGATGCCCAAAGGTACCAAGCCCCCCCAACCTCACCCTCCTGGCCGGCAGGGGAGCCTTCGTGGGCGGGCAGGAGCAGTGTGCAAGTCGCCCTGGAGCTGGGCGTTGGAACCTAGTTCAAGCGCCCAAAACCTAAGTCCACTAAATCACGCCTTCTCTGAAACCTCGACGGCAGGTCAGTGATAAAGGGTGGTGGAGTGCAGGACCTCCAGGCGGTGCGGCCTGGCATCCAAGCCCAAAAAGGCACCACCTGCCCGGCTTTGATCGGTCGGTCGCTCGGCCTGGATGTAAGGAGGGGACCGGTGGGTTTTGACACTTCCCTGAACTTTGACCGCGGCTTCAGATGAGGGTGCGGCTGGTGACCCACAAATGACTTGGCTTGATGGATGGATGAACAGACTATATATATTTATATAATTATAATTTATATAATTGTTATTTATAATTATATAATTATAATTTATATAATTATTATTTATAATTTATAATTATATATATATATATATATATATATATATATAGATATATATATGTGTGTATGTATATGTATATATATATATAAAATACACACACACACACACACACACACACACACACACACACACACACACACACAGATATATTTTTTAATTTATTTTTAAAAAAAAATTTATAATATTTT
>NC_141022.1:327500-330000 GCF_052040795.2 Danio rerio
AGACAGACAGACAGACAGACAGACAGACAGACAGACAGACAGACAGACAGACAGACAGACAGACAGACAGACAGACAGACGGACAAATAACGAATCAAAGGACACCTCATTCATGCAAATTGGACCTACCGTTCAAGAGATACAGCCCTTTTAGTCTGGACCAATCAGATCCAATATGCTAATGAGGGTGAAACATAATGAGGGTGAAACTCGTTTTGACACCTATACCTATATGCAGCCTTGACCCTAACCCTCCTCAAACCCCCATCCCAAAACCCCCAACCCCCACCACATGGCCCTTAACCCCTTAACCCCAAGACGATAACCCTAAACACAGAGAGACCGAATGACCCCAAAACCCCCACCCTGACCCTAACCCTACACGTGGCCCTCGTTAGCGCCCCCCGGTGGTGTTCGTTTCCGCTAAACCCCAGACCCCATTTAGCAAGAACGAACACTCTGACTAACCCCTAACCCAAACCCTAGCCCTGACCCTAACCCTACACGTGGCCCGGCCTGGCTGGCTGGCTAGCTGGCCGGCCAGGGCTTGCCTGGCCTGGGCTGGGCAGGCCTGGCTGACTGGGCTGGGCTGGGCTGGGCTGGGCTGGGCTGGGCTGGGCTGGGCTGGCCGGCTGGGGCTTGCCTGGCCTGGGCTGGCTGGCTGGCTGACTGGGCTGGGCTGGCCGGCCGGGGCTTGCCTGGCCTGGGCTGACTGGGCTGGCTGGCTGGCTGGCTGACTGGGCTGGGCTGGGCTGGGCTGGGCTGGGCTGGGCTGGGCTGGGCTGGGCTGGGCTGGCTGGCTGGCTGGCTGGCTGGCTGACTGGGCTGGGCTGGGCTGGGCTGGGCTGGGCTGGGCTGGGCTGGGCTGGGCTGGGCTGGGCTGGCCGGCCGGGGCTTGCCTGGCCTGGGCTGGGCTGGGCTGGCCGGCCGGGGCTTGCCTGGCCTGGGCTGACTGGGCTGGGCTGGGCAGGGCTGGCTGGCTGGCTGGCCTGGGCTGGCCGGCTGGGGCTTGCCTGGCCTGGGCTGGCTGGCTGGCTGACTGGGCTGGGCTGGCTGGCCGGGGCTTGGCTGGCCGGGGCTTGCCTGGCCTGGGCTGACTGGGCTGGGCTGGGCTGGGCAGGGCTGGCTGGCTGGCTGGCTGGCCTGGGCTGGCCGGCTGGGGCTTGCCTGGCCTGGGCTGGCTGGCTGGCTGACTGGGCTGGGCTGGCCGGCCGGGGCTGGCCGGCTGGGGCTTGCCTGGCCTGGGCTGGCTGGCTGGCTGACTGGGCTGGGCTGGCCGGCCGGGGCTTGCCTGGCCTGGGCTGACTGGGCTGGGCTGGGCAGGGCTGGCTGGCTGACTGGGCTGGGCTGGCCGGCCGGGGCTTGCCTGGCCTGGGCTGGGCAGGGCTGGCTGGCTGGCTGGCTGGATGGCCGGGGGGGGCTCACCTCCTGCCTCACCCCGGCTAGACCCTCCCGAGGCCGGGGAACATCCACCGCCAACCCTAACCCCCACCACCACCGGAACCCGTTCTCCAGCCGGTCCCGGGGAGCCCAATCTTAAGCCCGGGAACGCTGACTTAGGCAAAACTGCGCCCGCCAGAATCACGTGCCGATGGTCACCCATCCGGCCGAGAGCAGCTGCTGGTGCCCCACCACGGCTTGGGGTTTGAAGCGATTTGGCCGACAGCAGCCGTTGGTGCCCCAACCACCAGGCACCCCTAACCCTCTCCTAGTGCCCGCGAACGAGCCACCCTGGGCGGGCAGAGGGAGACCGGCGCTCGCCCTGGCCCCTGGAGCCAAAGGGAGAACCGACCCGCCTCGACCCCAACCCACAGGCCCCCGGCAGAGCCACCCTGGGCGGGCAGAGGGAGACCGGCGCTCGCCCTGGCCCCTGGAGCCAAAGGGAGAACCGACCCGCCTCGACCCCAACCCACAGGCCCCCGGCAGAGCCACCCTGGGCGGGCAGAGGGAGACCGGCGCTCGCCCTGGCCCCTGGAGCCAAAGGGAGAACCGACCCGCCTCGACCCCAACCCACAGGCCCCCGGCAGAGCCACCCTGGGCGGGCAGAGGGAGACCGGCGCTCGCCCTGGCCCCTGGAGCCAAAGGGAGAACCGACCCCCCTCGACCCCAACCCACAGGCCGCCGCGGGAGCCACCCTGGGCGGGCAGGGATTGTGGAAATTTCCCTTGTCTGATGCCCAAAGGTACCAAGCCCCCCCAACCTCACCCTCCTGGCCGGCAGGGGAGCCTTCGTGGGCGGGCAGGAGCAGTGTGCAAGTCGCCCTGGAGCTGGGCGTTGGAACCTAGTTCAAGCGCCCAAAACCTAAGTCCACTAAATCACGCCTTCTCTGAAACCTCGACGGCAGGTCAGTGATAAAGGGTGGTGGAGTGCAGGACCTCCAGGCGGTGCGGCCTGGCATCCAAGCCCAAAAAGGCACCACCTGCCCGGCTTTGATCGGTCGGTCGCTCGGCCTGGATGTAAGGAGGGGACCGGTGGGTTTTGACACTTCCCTGAACTTTGA
>NC_141022.1:332500-335000 GCF_052040795.2 Danio rerio
GATGGACGGACAGACAGACAGACAGACAGACAGACAGACAGACAGACAGACAGACAGACAGACAGACAGACAGACGGACAAATAACGAATCAAAGGACACCTCATTCATGCAAATTGGACCTACCGTTCAAAAGATACAGCCCTTTTAGTCTGGACCAATCAGATCCAATATGCTAATGAGGGTGAAACATAATGAGGGTGAAACTCGTATTGACACCTATACCTATATGCAGCCTTGACCCTAACCCTCCTCAAACCCCCATCCCAAAACCCCCAACCCCCACCACATGGCCCTTAACCCCTTAACCCCAAGACGATAACCCTAAACACAGAGAGACCGAATGACCCCAAAACCCCCACCCTGACCCTAACCCTACACGTGGCCCTCGTTAGCGCCCCCCGGTGGTGTTCGTTTCCGCTAAACCCCAGACCCCATTTAGCAAGAACGAACACTCTGACTAACCCCTAACCCAAACCCTAGCCATAAGCCAACACATGGATAGACGGACAGACAGACAGACAGAGAGACAGACAGACAGAGAGACAGACAGACAGACAGACAGACAGACAGACGGACAAATAACGAATCAAAGGACACCTCATTCATGCAAATTGGACCTACCGTTCAAAAGATACAGCCCTTTTAGTCTGGACCAATCAGATCCAATATGCTAATGAGGGTGAAACATAATGAGGGTGAAACTCGTATTGACACCTATACCTATATGCAGCCTTGACCCTAACCCTCCTCAAACCCCCATCCCAAAACCCCCAACCCCCACCACATGGCCCTTAACCCCTTAACCCCAAGACGATAACCCTAAACACAGAGAGACCGAATGACCCCAAAACCCCCACCCTGACCCTAACCCTACACGTGGCCCTCGTTAGCGCCCCCCGGTGGTGTTCGTTTCCGCTAAACCCCAGACCCCATTTAGCAAGAACGAACACTCTGACTAACCCCTAACCCAAACCCTAGCCATAAGCCAACACATGGATGGACGGACAGACAGACGGACAGACAGACAGACAGACAGACAGACAGACAGACAGACAGACAGACAGACAGACAGACAGACAGACAGACGGACAAATAACGAATCAAAGGACACCTCATTCATGCAAATTGGACCTACCGTTCAAGAGATACAGCCCTTTTAGTCTGGACCAATCAGATCCAATATGCTAATGAGGGTGAAACATAATGAGGGTGAAACTCGTTTTGACACCTATACCTAACCCTACACGTGGCCCTCGTTAGCGCCCCCCGGTGGTGTTCGTTTCCGCTAAACCCCAGACCCCATTTAGCAAGAACGAACACTCTGACTAACCCCTAACCCAAACCCTAGCCATAAGCCAACACATGGATGGACGGACAGACAGACGGACAGACAGACAGACAGACAGACAGACAGACAGACAGACAGACAGACAGACAGACAGACAGACAGACAGACAGACAGACAGACAGACAGACAGACAGACGGACAAATAACGAATCAAAGGACACCTCATTCATGCAAATTGGACCTACCGTTCAAGAGATACAGCCCTTTTAGTCTGGACCAATCAGATCCAATATGCTAATGAGGGTGAAACATAATGAGGGTGAAACTCGTTTTGACACCTATACCTATATGCAGCCTTGACCCTAACCCTCCTCAAACCCCCATCCCAAAACCCCCAACCCCCACCACATGGCCCTTAACCCCTTAACCCCAAGACGATAACCCTAAACACAGAGAGACCGAATGACCCCAAAACCCCCACCCTGACCCTAACCCTACACGTGGCCCTCGTTAGCGCCCCCCGGTGGTGTTCGTTTCCGCTAAACCCCAGACCCCATTTAGCAAGAACGAACACTCTGACTAACCCCTAACCCAAACCCTAGCCCTGACCCTAACCCTACACGTGGCCCGGCCTGGCTGGCTGGCTAGCTGGCCGGCCAGGGCTTGCCTGGCCTGGGCTGGGCAGGCCTGGCTGACTGGGCTGGGCTGGGCTGGGCTGGGCTGGGCTGGGCTGGGCTGGGCTGGCCGGCTGGGGCTTGCCTGGCCTGGGCTGGCTGGCTGGCTGACTGGGCTGGGCTGGCCGGCCGGGGCTTGCCTGGCCTGGGCTGACTGGGCTGGCTGGCTGGCTGGCTGACTGGGCTGGGCTGGGCTGGGCTGGGCTGGGCTGGGCTGGGCTGGGCTGGGCTGGGCTGGCTGGCTGGCTGGCTGGCTGGCTGACTGGGCTGGGCTGGGCTGGGCTGGGCTGGGCTGGGCTGGGCTGGGCTGGGCTGGGCTGGGCTGGCCGGCCGGGGCTTGCCTGGCCTGGGCTGGGCTGGGCTGGCCGGCCGGGGCTTGCCTGGCCTGGGCTGACTGGGCTGGGCTGGGCAGGGCTGGCTGGCTGGCTGGCCTGGGCTGGCCGGCTGGGGCTTGCCTGGCCTGGGCTGGCTGGCTGGCTGACTGGGCTGGGCTGGCTGGCCGGGGCTTGGCTGGCCGGGGCTTGCCTGGCCTGGGCT
>NC_141022.1:342500-355000 GCF_052040795.2 Danio rerio
GATGATCAAAGAATAGTTTGATTGTTTAATTAATCCCTACTTATAGAAGGTTCCTAAAAATTTGCAATAGCAGTCACTTAGCCTCTTTAAAAAAAATGCTTAATGCTAAATTAGAAAAAAACAGGTTTTAAAGAGTCTAATATTCTATCAAAGATGCTATAAAAAGGTCATCTGCTTAACTTTTTTTTAACAAAGAAATAACCGCTTTCCCACTATCGTGCCAAACATTTGTACGAACCCTTCAGTACAGTTAGTGGTTTCTCCACTGAGCCTGAAACCATGTAGCACGATTACAAACTGTTCTCAGCCTGGAATTCTAAGCATGGTTAGACAGTGCTGATAGATTATGCGTGTTGATGTCAGGGCTCTGTTACCAAGCTACCGCAGCTGGCTCAGAAGCATGCTAGCCAGACATCCACAAGTAAACACTTCATTTAATATAAGAAAATTATACAGGTCAGACAATAGTTTAAAAAGGGGTTAAACCATAGAGCAGTCTCTGGAAGAGAAGTGAATAATTCATCACTCAGTTATTTCATTGACTAATTTTATACATTGTTTATTTTATCCAACCAGTCATCTAAAATAATGAAAGCCTATTTTATAAATGACAAGTTTAATAATTTAATTGACATGAAGCAATATAGACCTTTCATTCACCTGACTACTGCAAGTTTATTGCATGCAGCACTGTATTTGGTAGCACAAATCTCGCTCTGATCCAGGAGAGAATTAAACCAATGACTACATGCAGACTTTTTCCTGCTGCGCATCGAATAAAGCAAAGAAATGCGTATCAAAGCCTATGGTAGAAAGTCAACTTTCAATAATTAAACACTGCCGTCCAAGGTACTGTTGTATGATTTCTTAGTCTATATATCCTCTAATAAACTAGTCAAATGAATGAATTTAAACTAAGTCGGTTAGCTCTTAAAATCACTAGGTTTTGACATGTTAGAGCAATTTTCAGCATTTCAGCAGTAGGCCATTATATGATTCAGTTACACAAGTTTGACATTTATGGGGCTGTGTAACGTTTGTGTTGTTTTGTTCCCTGATCTTTAATATATACTGGGTACCCATGCAAAAATTTTCTAAAAATGTCAAGCTGGTAAATAGGGCTTTAAATCCTGATGCATTTTCACATTTGTTTATTTCACCTGCTGCATTCATTATTTAATGTTTTAATACTTAACAGCCATTGTTTAAAACAAGTGTCAAACTCAGTTCTAAAAGGGCCACAGCTCTGCACAGTTTAGTTCCAACCCTAATTAAACACCTGATCAAACTAATTGAGTCCTTCAGGCTTGTTTGAAACCTACAGGTAAGTGTGTTGGAGCAGGGTTGGAACTAAACTGTGGAGGGCTTCAGCCCTCCAGGAATCTAGTTGACACCCCTGGTTTAAAGGGTTATATTTTACCATCAAAATGTATAATCAACTTATAGATTGTAAAAATTAAAGTTAAGTGCCAGCTCACTTTTGACAAGGCCCATCCAAAATATATTTCTGCTATTGTAATACAAAGGGACTATTGTTGCATTATCATAGTTTAATTTTATGTCAAGTTCAGAAATCTTAAATACTTTTATTCCCCCTGCAAACATTTTCAATTGTTACATGTCATTTCCCCTCCAAATTAAAATTTAGCCAGAGGCACGCAACATGATCTCTAAAAAAGGTGCTGTAACATTACCTATATGCAGCAAAGCAGTGTTTACTCAGTTGCTTTTGTTTTTATTAACTTGAAAGTTCTCAGCTATTAAGTTTAATTGAACAGGGAGCGGTTTACATTGCATTAAAGGCAACTACTGATGTGTTGTGTAAGGTTTCAAAGAGCTGTTGCAGCATGAGTGGAAAATAAAACCATATTAGTGCTGCCTGGTCTAACAATAGTTTTAAAAGGGTTTAAGCCATAGAGCAGTCTCTGGAAGAGAAGTAATAACTCCGTTATTTCATTGACTTATTTTATACATTGTTTATTTTCTAACCAGTCATCTAAAATAATGAAATAGCCTATTTTTTTTTATTAATGGTGAGTTTAATAATTTGATTGACATCCTGAGCATTAAGACCTTTAATTCACCTGACTGATGCAAGTTTTGCACGCAGCACTGTATTTGGTAGCACAAATCTCGCTCTGATCCAGGAGAGAACTAAACCAATGATTACATGCACTGAGACTTTCCTACTGCGCATCGAATAAAGCAAATAAGAAATGCTTATCATCGAAGCCTATGGTAGAAAGTCAACTTTCAATAATTTTTTTTACTTTGCTCTAAAGCTTTAGTGGCACTGCTGTCCAAGGTACTGTTGTGTGATGTCTTAGTCTATATATGCTCTAATAAACTAGTCACATCAATTAATTTAATAAATGTCAGCATTGCTCTCAAAATAATCACTAGGTTTTGACATGTTAATAAATGAATAATAAATTCAGCATTTCAGCAGTAGGCCATTGTGATTTAGTTATACACAAGTTTGACATTTATGGGGCTGTGAAACGCTTTTGTTTTGTTTCCTGATCTTTAATATATACTGGGTAGCTATGCAAAAATTTCCTAAAAATGTCAAGCTGATAAATAAATCTTTATATCCTGATGCATTTTCAAATCCGTTTATTTCACTTGCTGCATTCATTTAATGTTTGAATACTTAACAGCTATTTAACACTGGTGTCAAACTCAGTTCTAAAAGGGCCGCAGCTTTGCACAGTTTAGTTCCAACCCTAATTAAACACCTGATCAAACTAATTGAGTCCTTCAGGCTTGTTTGAAACCTACAGGTAAGTGTGTTGGAGCAGGGTTGGAACTAAACTGTGCAGGGCTTCAGCCCTCCAGGAGTTTAGTTTGACACCCCTGGTTTAAAGGGTTATATTTTACCATCAAAATGTAGCACATTATATAATCATAAAATTAAAGTTGAGTGCCATTAGTTAAAGTGCCCGGTCACTTTTGACAAGGCCCATCCAAAATATATTTCTGCTATTATAATACAAATGCACTAGTTGCATCATAGTTTGTCATATTCAGAGATCTTAAACATTTATTCCCCCTGCAAACATTTTCAAGCATTACATTGTCATTTCCCCTCCAAATTAAATTTAGCCAGAGGCGTGCAACATACGACCTCTAAAAAAAGGTGCTGTAACATGTACCTATATGGAGCACCCCAATATGAGAGCGGCATAGCAGGGTTTAGTCACTTGGTTGCTTTGTTTTTATTAACTTGAAAGCGTTTTAGCTATTGAGTTTAATTGAACAAAGGGAGCGGTTTACATTGCATTAAAGGCAACTACTGATGGGCTGTGTAATGTTTCAAAGAGCTGTTGCAGCATGAGTGGAAAATATAACTGTATTAGTGCTGCCTGGCCCAGTTTGGCACAAAATTGAGCAGTTCCATTTAGAAAATGATTCAGCGAGTGGAAAACTAGCTAAAGTTTATGAAAAGTTTTATTCTGGATGTAGAGAATCTCATAGCACAGAAACAGCACTCCTAAAGGCGTATTTATACTTCTGCATTAAGCACACAAGTATGCTTCAGCACAACCTGTGCATGGTCATAGCCCTTGCTGTGGCAGTCAGACACTGATGCACACCTCAATGAATAGAGCAAGCTGTGATTGGTCAGCTTTGTAGAGCTGACAAGTGCCCTAAACTAGTCCTCATCTTCAGTCAGTAATTTGGGGGCTATTTCTGACAGCAACCTGTGTAAGGCCAGATTAAGCATCTGTAAAACTCAATTTCTTCATCTTAAGGTTGCCAAACTTTGACGAGCGATCAATAATTGATGCAGAAAAGCTTATTCATGCTTTCATTACCTCTCGGTTAGACTACTGTAATGAGTTACTATAGGTGGATGCCCTGCTGGCCTCACTAACAAACTGCAGCTGGTTCAAAATGCAGCTGCTAGAGTGCTTTCTAGAACTAAGAAATCACATTACTCTTGTTCTTTCATCAGTGCAATGACTCCCTATTAAATATTTAATTTACAATGTTAGTGTTTACCTACAAACCCCTCAATGCCTTAGCTGCCCAGTATTTGAGGGAGCTCCTGGTGTATTATAGCGCATGAGTGATTCCTTTAAGACCCTATAGTGACCCACAGGTCCATGTATTGATTCTGAAGGGTCAGTCTGTACACCAGCCAGTGACCTCTCCCATCTACAGCTTCTCCACAATGGATGTCCACCATTCTCCAGTCTCCGGTGCCTAGACTGCAGCTCTGTACAGGAAGTTTGGCCAGAGGAGAAATGGTCATGCCCAACTGAACCTGATTTGAGGTTAATTTTTCCCCCTTTACTTTGGTCGGTTGGCAAACTGGCTCGCTTGGTTTGAGGCTTGTGTAGTTGAGCATGGATGGATTTTCTTCATTGTTTGGACTTTCAGCAGTGAAAATTAAACACCGAAATTAATCTCTGAAAACTGAGCTGATTTAAACCTCATACCTGATGTGAAACGAAGCATGCACATCCTCAAAGATCCTTAGCCCGAACAGTTGTAATAGAAGTTTATATGAATGTTCAAGAAAATGAAGCAGATAAGGGAGATTCCACTGAAGGAAGAATTCATTTATGAAATGAGTGAATAGGTCATTGAGAGATTTCCAAGGTAAGCCACATGCCCGGAGCACTGAGCTGCCCTAAGAGCTGATTTAATGTGAATAAACCTAAAAAGAGCAGCTGCCAGGCAAATTATATCGAGTTAAGGTTCTGGACAGATTTTAAACAAGTCATCAGAAATATCTCTTAAAGGATTAACTTTATTATGAGACCACTGCAAATGACATGGAGTACTGTCTGACAAATACATTTTGGAAATAGATGTACGGTCTATGCCATTGTGCAGTTATGAACGTCTACAATCACGCTATGTGGAGAGAATAAAAAAAAAATATTCACAATAGAACCAAACTGTGATTTTTATTGTTTAAGTGAGAGCCTTAAAGTGAGGGCTTTGTTTTTGAAAGGATTCACTACCAAAAGGAATTCTTGATACTTGAGATGTTTCCATTTAAATTTGAGATTTGAAGAGGAAACTGGAACCGGTAAAGTTGAAATATTTATAGGTGAAGGGGTTCCAATATTCCCATGAAATTGAGATTGCAAGAGTGAAGTGTGGTTACTTTCACTGAGAGGTTCTGGGGTTAGATGTTCTAGGAGTTACAGAAGATCTTATTTTGAAACCAGCCTAGTACACTACAGATGTTCTGGAGAAGGCATGTAGGGTTTTATTATGAAAAGTTCTGGGTTCAAAGTTTTAGAAGAATAAACATTTTAAATCTTCCCATGAAAATGGATCTTAAAGAAAGGGAAAATCTGGTCAATTCTGAAAAGTTGTAAGGTTATAATTTGAGATTTGGTGTTTTAAAGCATCCCTATGGAAGTACTATTCTTACTCCTTAACCTTAATCCTAGTAAATTCTGGGGTAACAAATCTTCAGTAGTTCTCATGTTTAAATTGATGATTTTTTGAAAGTTCTCGAATGACTGGTGTAGGTGGTGTTGATGCATAATGTGCTGTTGTGTGGAGGTGCTAATCACCAGTAGAAGACTGGGCTTCATTTAAGGCCTGTTCACCCCCGGCCACCTGCCCTGCGTGCTGTCCAAGTGGACCCAGGGAGGCTGAATACTTACCACTCCCCCAAGTGACCTTTTGTTAACACCGCAAGGTTGCCCAGGCCACCCGAGAAGAGTCTGAAGAGGTTTCTCTATGAGGCCTACTCTGGCTAATCCAGAGACCAGGCTCCCCAGGACCCCAGATATCTCCAGGGAACAGGAGAGCCCTTGCCCAAATCAGCTGAATCTAACAGGTAGATTCAGGAGTAAAAGTTGGCAGTGAACTGGTCATTGCCTTCTCCTCACTCCCTGCTGATTTGCTCCAGAATACTTCCAGTCAACATTCAAGGAGTTATATAAATCCAATGTGACCACAGAACTCACTCATATGTGACTAGAAGTATTCAAAGAGATAATCCTGACCTCCCACTATTTACTAAAGTTGAAAAAAATCAAGAGGCCAGGTCGAGGCTCAGTCTGGCGGATATATCTTTATAGATATATCATTCTTCTACCAGACCCTTCCCCTAAGGCAATGCAAGAACCAAGCAGACATTATCCTTATCAGGGATAACCGTTGGGAGCATTACCCTGAGGAACAGGAGATCCTGATCCATTGACCAGGTGTTGAGACACAGCATTTCGGCAATGGTGATGACCATTTGTTTGTTTGTGTTTTTCTTTGTTCTTGTTTGTATATTTTTATTCAGAATTTGATTATCTGATGTCTAAGTTGTTTTCCCATACTTTGATTATCATATTTAAGCTTATGAAGCCCTTTAAAATCGTGTTTTATTAGAGAATACACCATATGCAAATGACTCATTAGTATTCGTGTTTTTAGACCAATCCTGTGTGTCCTCAGCTGAGTGTGCTTTCGGTCAGGTTTAATCCTTTATATCTCGGCCGTTTTTTAATGTTTTGGTTTAATTTTTTCTGCATTTTAGTCAGTTTATTGTGTAGAATAAGTGTTGAGCAAATAAACTGTCATTACTGATCAAAAATATTTTTGTGGGGTTACCGTTTATGAGGAGTACAGCTGACTTAGTGTGGTAATTTACAATCGGTGTATGCAGATTAATACCTCCTTTCAAGCAAACTGATTTATCCAGTTAATTGGAGATGATGCTAAAGTGGTATTGTCTATGAAATTAATATCACACAAACATTTAATCACCTAGTGGCTTTGCAAAGAAATTAATATATCATGTGTCCAATGCTTTAGAGAGGTTTGATTCTTCCTTAACTGGGGGAGATATCACAATATTCATCAGCCATGTGAACATAATAATGCTATTTAGTAAAAATAAATAAATAAAAGCCTTCATTTGGTCTCTTCCATTTCCCTTGATGCATCATAGCGCAGTTACAAAACGCCACTCCTGATGTTGCTCTGGTTTCTCCACTGCTTCCAGAAACTGCTCAAATGATCCTAAAGCAGACATGTTGACTGATTTGAGTGAGTTCAAACACACTGGAGCCAGACAAAGACTCTTTATTATCTTTTCTATCATGTTTGGCTCTGTATATAGCAGGACTGCACATTTTAAATGCTTTATTTGGTGAAATTAAATGAGTAAATGCACAGAAAATGTCATGGCCATTAAACAGAACATTATACATCTACATATTGTGCATGTAGCAGGCCAGATTAACCTGAAAATATCAATGTTTAAGCATTTGATAAACATCACTACAATAAGGCTAAAGACTATAAAAGTTTAAATTATTCACGATCACGAACACATGGTGGTTAATCTACAGTGCTTTTCTCGTAATTTCAATGAAATGATTCATCAGGCGATAGCGGCCATTATGCTTAATGTACGTGAAGGACAAAGCTTACCTTACTTTATCCGTCAGTCGTCACTTCACTTGAATGTTGTGGCAAGTTAGTTGACACAGAGTAAAATAGTTTGGACATAATGACCTTTTTAATTCCGTAACGAAGCTCAAAACATCCCGCGTCTGTAAAGTCTCCAGCTTAGGACTACAGGCACCAGCGTCCGTTCATTTATAGTTTAAAAATGACACGCTAACACTCAGTTAACCACAAACAGCCTGACAAATGCACCTCAGACAGTGTTATGTGATGAACACTTTCAAATGACATACAGTGATCATACGCATACAATCACATAACTGACCTAATTTCACATCAACACTTACCGAATGCGTTGGATGAGCGGTAAAACGTGCGCAGGCCTCATGACGGTGCTGTTTACAAACGAGTCTGCTCGGCTCTGTGAATCAGTTTGTGAATAGTAAGATTTGGATACTGGCAGAAAACAATTAATTTTTAAAATAAAAATGTAAAACACAACTGTTTAACATTTTCTTATTCTGCTCGACCACACGCACTGTCATTCAGGAATTGAATGTTGATGCTCGCTGATGAGCTTGACGTGTGTGTGATGATGTTTTGTTTATACTTGAGTGTCGAAATGTTACATGACATGAACTTAAACGCATGTAGGAATGTCTGCAAGCGTAGTCCACGTCTTAATCTGATTTCTGCTTAGATCCGTTATGACTTTAGTTGGATTAAGGTAGTCAAAAATCCCTGTTTACATGGTGGACTCTTATCCAGAGTATTGTCTTAATCGTATCAAAATCGGAGTATTAGTGTCCATGTACACGGGCTCTGACAACATTATCAGACCATTGTTCCACTGGAAAAATGAGACATTTGTCATTATCAGATTAAACTGACGCTGTTAAACATTGAGTTTTACGCTCAACACCGTTCGCTAGGAAAGAAAAAGTGTATCAAATGCTTGTCGTAATCATAACTGTAAAGTGCCTTATGATCATTTAAATAATGTGCGCTTTCAGTTTCTCTTTCACTGCCGTCACTTGGAGAAAAACAAACATACATGCAAAACACACTTCTGTACATAACCGAAGGCTATTTACAACTTTATTAGCTGTGCATCTGAGCCTATGCAGGATCTGTTCACTAAAGTAGTAATTATTCAGCTCACGTGTGATTACGCAAGCGCGAATAGGACATTACATGAAGACAGAAATAACATTTTTGGGTGAATTATACCTTATAAATACAGTACTTCCCGAAACTCTTGCCGCACTCGGGGCAGTCGTGCTTCTCTTCAGTGTGAGTTCTGGTGTGGACTTGAAGCGTTCGTAGTTGTCTGAAACTCTTCCCACACTCGTCACATGTGAAGGGCTTCTCTCGAGAATGCTCATGCTTGTGTTCGCTGAGATTCCTCTGTGTGCTGAAGCTCTTGGAGCACTGCTGGCAGGAGTACGGCTTCTCTCCTGTGTGTGTCCTCATGTGGATCTCCAGCTTTCCTTTAGCACCAAGACTCTTCCCACAGTGAGCGCAGGTAAAAGGCTTCTCTCTGTGGATCTTCATGTGGACTTTAAGTTTTCTCTCTGTGTTGAAACTCTTCCTGTATTGCTGGCAGATGAACAGGTTCCTGGTTTCAGTCTTGTAGACTCTCTGTTGTGAAGTCTGTGAGTATTTGTCCTCGGTAATAACCTCTTGATGCGTCTCATTCTGATCTTTATCTTCATTCTCTTCTTTCAGCCCCGTCAAGTCTACATCAATAACAGACAGACATGTGTTAACCCCAGGCCGCGTCTGAATCCGCAGACTTTAACAATGTATTTTAGACATTTCACTTGTTTCAGTGTTTAATTAATTAGTTTAGTAAACCGAGAGGCTGTGTGTCTGAGCAAGATGTGTGAGTTTAACACATGAATCCTCCGTCTATTAGCACTGAACAGCAGGATCAGCTGGAGAATCTGGTCTCGGAGAGAAGGAAACACATGCAGGTGTACTGAAGCACAGGTAAAGAAACTGATGTCCAATACTGAATCCCTCATCTATTCTGTGCTGTTTACAGTAATATTGCGCTTATCTAACTGATGAAGAGGTGTTCCTGTGAAGACAGAAATGAGAATTTAGCATTTCCTGTAGTGATGTTCTGTGTTGGGCCTGTAATCTTTAGCTTTTAAAAGTGTTTTATAGTTTATTATTATTCATTTCATATTTCTACATTCTTAATCAAACATTTGTCAAAATAAAAGCATGAAAATAATCACATAAACAAGCACTGTTGACATTATTTTAAGATTTATAAAGGAAAAAAGTGCTAAATGTGCTTACATGTGGTCAACACACACTATATATATATATTTATAGTTGAAGTCTGAATTATTAGCCCCTTCTATATTTCTATATTTTTCCCCAATTTCTACTTATCGGAGAGCAGATTTCATCAGCACATTTCTGCTCAGAACAGTGTGAATAACTCATCTCTAACAGCTGATATGTTTCCTCTTCTCCATGATGACAGTAAATAATATTAGACTAGATATTCTTCAAGACACTAGTGTTCAGCTTAAAATAAAACCACTGGAGCTCCAGCAATAGATGACTGTTTAACAGACCTAAACACCATTCTCAACAGACGTATTCAATCTCTGTCAAAGCTCTGAAACACACAGACGTCAACAATTAGTCTTTCAATCTCAACAATGGTGACGAGGAAAAAATAAAAATCAACCCAGAACAACACAAAACACTACTGAATTATTACACCCCAAAAACAACATCAAATAAAGGCAGAGAAGGAAACTGTAAGAACTTTAAGCTGCATAGTTTACTCATGCTGCAGTGCATGCTGGGAGTTTTGTACTATGTACCCAGCATGCATTGCGAAATAAATGACTTGTGCAGCTTTTTACTTTTAGCAACCATAGTTGAGGTTCATATCCTGACTCTTGATGTCTGTGTGTCTTAATGTGCTGCTGGAGAGCTCAAGGTTTTGTGTATAAAAATCTAATTATTAATTTTTATGAATTCCTGCTTGTTGCTCCTCCACAGGAAGCTGTAGTACTGTCCCAAACGACATCACGTAAGCCTGCAATATTTTTACTTAATTCATGGAATTCTTCCAGTTATTTCTATAACAAGTAAATATATAAAACTGCTCATCACCTTTCCTGCTTTAGCCAATGAGTTTCAGAAACACTGAGATAGAAGAGTACAGGATCACGAGCTCAACTAAAGCAGCCGCTGATCTCCATGATGGTGAGGGCAAATTAAACATTTCAATAAAAAATATCAAAACTCTGTTAATGATCAAATATTTGTAAAAGTCAAACTGTGATCAGTGAAGCTGCGAATGCTGTTTGTGGAGGTGTTTAATCCTGTTTTATTCAGCTGGTTTGCTGTGGTGCTGCTGTGTGTGTTTGTCTTGTTCTCTCAGTGATTGAGCTGATCTACAGCAGCTGTTCATCAGTGTCTGCATTCAGTCAGAACTGTGCTCATCCACACTGTCTAGTGCACTGAACTAATCAGCTGATTTAGGGACTAGTGAATGTGAAGGTGAGATTTCAGACACTCTGATTACTGTCTGGAAAATAAAGGTTAGATCTGATGCAGTATTGTGTGTGTTTTGTACAGAAATGACCTGTTCATGTTTTACAGTGAACTTTCAAATCAAATTTGTAGCATTTAAATGTTGAAAATCCTTTACTAAATGCTGACTGAATAATAACAAACACCACACTTTCAAACTCCTAAACTGATGTGGAAGGAAGGTTTTATGTTTATTATATTAAGGAGTTTAATGTGTATAGCCGTACAGCCATGGTGCAAGAACAGAGAAGTTTGAGATCTGAAAAGCGTACACAGCGCCTAACACTGGGCATAAACATAAGCCAGAGCAAGTCTTCTCGCTTGGTCCACCTTTAGATGATCCAATAGGATGTGGTATTTATACGTCTCTGACTCTCCTGAATCCAACAAGTTGGATTGGGCTATCTTTAACATCAAATACTGATTTTCATCTTCTCTAGTGAGATCAGGGACAGAAGGACCTTCTACCCTCCTATAGTTTGCCGGGGGGGCAGCTGGAGGAACTAGCGGACTTATAGGGGGTGCAATGTCAGATGGTGAGGCTGCACATCACTTGTTGGCTGATATTAAAACAGCACACACAAATTGTTACACAAGTCTATTTAAAGTTTTTAGACGTTATACGTGAAAACAGTGCTTTATCCATGTGATGGACAGTGGTTATGGTTAACATCTTCCTCTGCCTTTGGGTGCTACCGCAGGTGCCTTACAACATCTTACAAACACACAGTCCAGCACTTCAGAGTCACTCTGCTGGCAATCAAAGATGTATGTCAATTCACCAAGCTGAACCCATTCTGTACTGTACAGGAGACACGGCACGGAGGAGACTGACTGACAGTGGTCTACAGCCAATCAGGATGCAGAACGCAATTAGAAAAATCAGAGAAACTGCAAGGCTGTATTCAGATCTGTGTTCAGGAGTGTGTGTGTGTGTGTGTGTGTGTGTGTGTGTTTCTCCAGATCTGTGCTCAGGAGTGTGTGTGTGTGTGTGTGTGTGTGTGTGTGTGTGTTTCTCCAGATCTGTGCTCAGGAGTGTGTGTGTGTGTGTGTGTGTGTGTGTGTGTGTTTGTGTGTTTCCTCACCACTGAGTCGTGTGATGGTCCAGTTCCTCCTGATGTCTGCGGGCTCTGAAGGCAGCTGAAAGGCGAAGGGTCCGGCGTTGGGGTCTGTGTCTGCGTCCAGCGCTGTGATGTTGATGCTGTTCTCTGAATTCTCACACATCTCGGCCTCTGGAGGGAAAACCTGAGGAGTGTTATCATTCACATCCAGCAGGAGGATCTGCAGAGTGCCGGTGCTGCTGGCCGGAGGAGTGCCTGAACGCACACACGCACACACACACAACGGTCAACAGTGTGTTTGAGGGAGCATTTAAACTACTAGAACCAGTGAATCTTTGCCTAATGAACTGAATCTGAGCAATCAAACTACTTGAACTGAGTGAATCATTGAACTGTTTGAATCTGTAAGCAACTGAACTACTAGAACAGAAGGAATCATTTACTGTTTAAAGATCTGAATTGATTTGCATGGCTTAGTAAACTATGAGCGAGCAC
>NC_141022.1:362500-375000 GCF_052040795.2 Danio rerio
AGAGAGAGAGAGAGAGAGAGAGAGAGAGAGAGAGAGAGAGAGAGAGAGAGAGAGAGAGAGAGAGAGAGAGAGAGAGAGAGAGAGAGAGAGAGAGAGAGAGAGAGAGAGAGAGAGAGAGAGAGAGAGAGAGAGAGAGAGAGAGAGAGAGAGAGGGAGAGAGGGAGAGAGAGAGAGAGAGAGAGCGAGAGAGAGAGAGAGAGAGAGAGAGAGAGAGAGAGAGAGAGAGAGAGAGAGAGAGAGAGAGAGAGAGAGAGAGAGAGAGAGAGAGAGAGAGAGAGAGAGAGAGAGAGAGAGAGAGAGAGAGAGAGAGAGAGAGAGAGAGAGAGAGAGAGAGAGAGAGAGAGAGAGAGAGAGAGAGAGAGAGAGAGAGAGAGAGAGAGAGAGAGAGAGAGAGAGAGAGAGAGAGAGAGAGAGAGAGAGAGAGAGAGAGAGAGAGAGAGAGAGAGAGAGCGAGAGAGAGAGAGAGCGAGAGAGAGAGAGAGAGAGAGAGAGAGAGAGAGAGAGAGAGAGAGAGAGAGAGAGAGAGAGAGAGAGAGAGCGAGAGAGAGAGAGAGAGAGAGAGAGAGAGAGACAGAGAGAGAGAGAGGGAGAGAGAGAGAGAGAGAGAGAGAGAGAGAGAGAGAGAGAGAGAGAGAGAGAGAGAGAGAGAGAGAGAGAGAGAGAGAGAGAGAGAGAGAGAGAGAGAGAGAGAGAGAGAGAGAGAGAGAGAGAGAGAGAGAGAGAGAGAGAGAGAGAGAGAGAGAGAGAGAGAGAGAGAGGAGAGAGAGAGAGAGAGAGAGAGAGAGAGAGAGAGAGAGAGAGAGAGAGAGAGAGAGAGAGAGAGAGAGAGAGAGAGAGAGAGAGAGAGAGAGAGAGAGAGAGAGAGAGAGAGAGAGAGAGAGAGAGAGAGAGAGAGAGAGAGAGAGAGAGAGAGAGAGAGAGAGAGAGAGAGAGAGAGAGAGAGAGAGAGAGAGAGAGAGAGAGAGAGAGCGAGAGAGAGAGAGAGAGAGAGAGAGAGAGAGAGAGAGAGAGAGAGAGAGAGAGAGAGAGAGAGAGAGAGAGAGAGAGAGAGAGAGAGAGAGAGAGAGAGAGAGAGAGAGAGAGAGAGAGAGAGACAGAGAGAGAGAGAGAGAGAGAGAGAGAGAGAGAGAGAGAGAGAGAGAGAGAGAGAGAGAGAGAGAGAGAGAGAGAGAGAGAGAGAGAGAGAGAGAGAGAGAGAGAGAGAGAGACAGAGAGAAGAGAGAGAGAGAGAGAGAGAGAGAGAGAGAGAGAGAGAGAGAGAGAGAGAGAGAGAGAGAGAGAGAGAGAGAGAGAGAGAGAGAGAGAGAGAGAGAGAGAGAGAGAGAGGGAGAGAGAGAGAGAGAGAGAGAGAGCGAGAGAGAGAGAGAGAGAGGTTGAATAATACTTTAATTTATCAATTGCTTACATTGCCAATTAAAAAAACATCTCAGATATATTCAAAAACATACAAAATTTAAAAATTTAACACCAAGAGATCATCATGTACAACACATAGAGCCTCATTAATACACCAGCATTCATGGAACCCAGCTACATTATTTGTTAAGTTGTAATACGCAAATTCAATTTTTATTCTCGCTGTCACCAAATACAGAAACATAACTTCAGGATCAGTTGCCATCAAACCCATACCTTTATTTTTCCTAGTTTTCCATATTGCTAATTTTGCTGTACCTAATAAATAATTCAATAAACATACTTTCCTTCTTTTTATAAACCTATATTTCAATCCACCTATAAATAGTTTATCTGAGAAATCTTCTTCAAACCTCTGAAACCATATTCTAAGTAATTCAAACAAATTACCTAGTCTTTTACATTTTAAAAACAAGTGCTCTAAATCTTCTCCCTCGTCACAAAACCAACACTGCCCACCCACTGCTGGATTTAGGTGTGCCACATGTCTGTTCGTAGCTATGGCTCCATGAATAATCCTCCACTGTAGATCAGCAGTTCGTTTTTCTACAGGGAGTTTATACAAGGTCCTCCACCTGTCTCTTACAAGGAAATCTGGACCCAACAATCCTCTCCATTTTGAAACTTTTTGTCTCCTTAGTGACTTTTGGTGTACTACTTTCACTGTTGCATAGTATAGTGCTTTTTTTGAAGTATTATCTAGATTATGGAGTTGAGGAGTCTCCAAATTTAATATTGAGTCCGTGGTTTCTTCTTGATTCTCATCACAAATTTGCAAAGAAATACCAATCCTTGGAAAATCTTTAGTGTCACTCCAGTCTGATAACTTTTCACTTGTCATGATTTTTCCATAAAAGTTTTGTAATGCCGCAGTAATTTCTGTTAAAAATTGTCCCGCAAGTCTTTTTGATTTTAAACCAGTCACTTCCATAATGGTTTCCACAGATTTCCATGTCTTATTATTCATTAGGTGTCCCAGCTTCACAATCCCCTTCTTTAGCATACAAACTTGTACACTTACTGAGGATAAAAGTCTAGTTTGAATCATGCTATTAAAAAACAAAGGTTCTTCAGGAGCCCAGTGTATGAAATTGTCTTTGTCTCTTTCCACCTTTAAAACATTACGCCACACACAAAACATCTTCTGATAAAAACTTGAAATTGCAGACAAATCCATATCTTCCAATCTCATTAAAAACAGGTGTTTATCTAATCCAAGTCCACCTGCCCTTTGTAAAATGGCACATGTTGTGGGTGTCCATAACAACTCTTTGTGATAAAGAAATCTTTTTACTGCTTGTAGCCTAAAAGCTTGAATGCGAGATTTAACATCCACTAGTCCATGACCTCCCTCGCACACTGGTAAAAAAATGACTGATGCCCGGACCCAGTGTTCACCACTCCAAAAAAAATTGACCAGCTTCCTTTGTATTTCACATATAATATCTTCCGGTGGATCCAAAACTATACATCTGTGCCACAGTGTAGAGGCTACCAGATTATTGGCAACTAAAACTCTCCCCCTGTATGACAACTGTGGTAATAGCGGTTCCCATTTAGACAATCGGGCAGATACCTTATCCAGCATACCCTCCCAATTCTTCATTCGATATTTATCACTACCAATAAAAACTCCTAAAACTTTAATCCCATCCTTACCCCATTTCAAACCCCCTGGTAACTTTGGATATCCCACCTCATTCCACTGACCCATAATATACCCCTCACTTTTCTCCCAATTTACTTTGGCTGAAGATGCTTTTTCATAAGTTCTAATATTCTTATTTAAACTTCTAATGTCTTCCTGCCCGGTGATAAATACTGTGATATCGTCTGCATAAGCAGATAAGACCTGTTTTACAATTTCACCTCCATTTTTATATACAACACCATTTAAATCTTTCCTAAGTTTGAGTAAAAGAGGTTCAATCATTAGACTATATAGCTGTCCAGACAATGGGCAGCCTTGTCTGATTCCTCTTCCAATAGGTACTTGTGCACTCAAAGCCCCACCAGCCTTAACCATTATAAATACATTTGAATACAACAGTTTTATATATGATAAAAATTCTTCACCAAACCCAAAGTTTTTTAAAACATTAAAAAGATAGCCATGGTCCACTCTATCGAAAGCTTTTTCTTGATCTAATGATAAAACACCAAGATCCTTACTTGTAAGATGACTAAAATCAACTACATCTCGTAACATAAAAATGTTGTCAATAATTGACCTATCTGGGACACAATATGTTTGATCATTCTCAATCAGGAATTGTAAACAATGCATAATTCTATTTGCTAGACATTTTGACAAAATTTTGTAGTCCAAACATAATAATGACACAGGTCTCCAGTTTTTCAATAAACATAAATCCCCTTTTTTTGGTAACAATGAGAGAACTGCACGTCGACAACTCAAAGGAAGCAACTTTTCTTTAAAACAGCTTAAAAATACTTCATATAAATCCATTCCGATTTCATTCCAAAATTGTCGATAAAATTCAACCGGCAGTCCATCTATTCCCGGAGACCGTCCATTAGACAATTGCTGCATTGCCTCAGTTAGTTCTTTGAAAGTAATATCTCTGTCCAACAACTTTTTTTGTTCATCTGGTAATCTTGGCAAGTTCTCGAGTAGTTCTTCCGCACTTTTAATGTCACATGGTTCCTTACTATATAATGTTCTATAAAAATCAACAGCCATCTTTCGTATTTCCAATGTATCAGAAGTAATAGTCCCATTTTCCCGGCGCAGATGATGTATCTGTTTCTGTTGAGCACTTTTTTTTTCTAAGTTGAAAAAGTAAGAACTGGGAGCATCCATGTCTTTAATGGAACAAAATTTTGCTCTTATCATTGCTCCTTTTGCCCGTTCGTACAAGAAAGATCCAAGTTCTGCTTTTTTCTTTTTCAAAAAGTCTTTCTGCACATTTCCAGGATTATCCATAAGTTCTTTTTCAAGCTGCACAATGTCTTTTTCCAGTCTTTGTATTGTTGTCTTAATTTGTAAGGAAGAGTTTAAAGTATAGTTCTGGCAAAAAACTCTTATCTGTGCTTTGCCCACCTCCCACCATTGACTAAGGCTTTCAAAAGAATCCTTTTTCATTTTCCATTCATTCCAAAATAATATAAATCTCTCACAAAACAAAACATCTTGTAGTAATTTTGTATTAAAATGCCAATAATATGCACATCTTGACGTTTTTGTCATATTAAGTTCTAAAACAATCATATGATGATCCGAAAAAGCAGTAGGGGAAATAAAAGCCTTTATAACCCTGTTGTTCCATATTTGTCCCACATAAAAACGATCCAATCTTGCACCATGTACCATATTATCTGTCACTTTAACCCATGTATACTGTCTTTCCTCTTTATTTCTTAATCTCCATATGTCTACTAACCCATTTTTCTTCATTATTCTGGATAAAACTATACTAGATTGATTATGAGGTTCTTCACCATTTCTATCAACAGTAAAATCTGTTGTACAGTTCCAATCTCCACCTAAAACAATACAAACACCTTCTTCTACTCCTTTTAAAAACTCATTTAATTTCATAAAAAAACTCACCCTTTCCGACCCATTATTTGGGGCATAAACATTAATAAAACCAAACAAAAAGCCTTCAATTTCTATTTTTGTATACAAGATCCTACCTTTTTCAATTTCTTTTACTAATAATATATTAGCATTTAAATTTTTGGAAATTAATATTGCAACTCCTGCACTATTATTTGATCCATGACTCAAAAAAAGTTTTCCACCCCACCACATATCCCATTCTATTTCGTTATCACAATCAGAATGTGTTTCCTGTAAAAAGGCAACATTAATCTTTTTTAATTCTAGAAATTCTGAAATCACTGCCAACTTTTTCCTATCTCTACCCCCATTAATATTTAAGGAGCCTACCCTCAATTGCTCCATAAATAAATGAAAAAAAAGACAGGACAGAAACAGAGCCAGAAACCAAAAAAAGATAGACACCCTGTGCAGCCTATACATTTTTTACTTCTTTAATTTACGAGGTTTTCCTTTGCGCAGTTTTGTTAAATGCTTTCTCAACCGAAATCTCTTCTGCTTACTCAACTCATCAAGGCTTACTGTTTTCTGAAGCAACACAACCGAAGCAATAAATTTATCCACATCTGGGAAAAAATCCTCAACCTCAATCACTTTTCCAAAAGTTTCATCTAGAAAATCATTTATTTCCTGTAATGTATACAATTCTCCCATAACCTGGGGACCAAAATCTGAAATATCTGAACAAGCATCATCATCCATAGTCTCATTGTCATTATTCATTTCAAGACCTTGTGAATTTTCAAGTTGTTGCTCAATTTCTTTTTCTTCAGTCATTGTCTCTACACCTGCTCCACTACTTTCTGCCACAATCTCGTCATCATCATCATCATCATCATCATCATCATCGTGTCTCGCTATTTCTTCGACTGTATTGTTCTGGTTTATGGAAACCACAGGCCCGTCATCAGTTCTAACACTACTACTGTTACTATCAGCAACATCACCATCATGCGTTTCATTCACAACTCGGGGTTGTTCCTCCACTACATTTGTGTTAATATCACGGTCTCTGTCAACAGAATGCTGTTCTATATTTTCATCAGCCTGCACTTTATGAGGGCATTTGGCTTTTTTGTGTCCTAAATCTCCGCATTCAAAACACTTTAAACTTCCAGTGCTAGCGTACAGCAAAAAAGATTTCCCTTCATGCCACAGTCTAAATGAAACGTTCAGCTCTGGTTCATTCAGGAACATAAAAACTTGCCGTCTGAATGATAACACGTGCTTTAAAGCCTCATTTTTGCATCCAAGAGAAATCATTCTAATTGGACTAGCCAACTTTCCATAACTTGCAAGAGCTCGTTCAATTTCAGCATTCTTTATGAACGGTGGCACGTTTGATATCGTTACACGCGTTGTCGGCGTGACAAGCGGTGAAACAGTGATATAAGCGCCACTTACCTCAACACCCGTGCTTATCAAGTGATTCACCAAGTTTTCTTCCTTCACAAAAATAACGACTGCCTTATTCATGCGGGATGCAGAGCAGATATTTTCATATCCTATTTGCTCTCCGGCTGCCAACAGTACATCCTCCACGGTCACTCCAGGTTCAGCCATACACCTGACACCGTGGCGGAGAGATAGAGACGCCGCGCCCTCCGCAGGTGAGGAGGCCATCTCTTCTCTTCTCCGCCACACCAAAACTACAAACAATAACTTTTTACTTACGTCTTCAATCCACTTTACTTTCGTTTATCACTTTAATAAGAGAAAAAAGAAAGAAAAGGAGAGAAAATCAGACGCCCTCTCACCGTGTTCACCCTCGCACGCACCCGTACACTCCCAGCATGCACCGAGAGAGAGAGAGAGAGAGAGAGAGACAGAGAGAGAGAGAGAGAGAGAGAGAGAGAGAGAGAGAGAGAGAGAGAGAGAGAGAGAGAGAGAGAGAGAGAGAGAGAGAGAGAGAGAGAGAGAGAGAGAGAGAGAGAGAGAGAGAGAGAGAGAGAGAGAGAGAGAGAGAGAGAGAGAGCGAGAGAGAGAGAGCGAGAGAGAGAGAGAGAGAGAGAGAGAGAGACAGAGAGAGAGAGAGAGAGAGAGAGAGAGAGAGAGAGAGACAGAGAGAGAGAGAGAGAGAGAGAGAGAGAGAGACAGAGAGAGAGAGAGACAGAGAGAGAGAGAGAGACAGAGAGAGAGAGAGAGAGAGAGAGAGAGAGAGAGAGAGAGAGAGAGAGAGAGAGAGAGAGAGAGAGAGAGAGAGAGAGAGAGAGAGAGAGAGAGAGAGAGAGAGAGAGAGAGAGAGAGAAGAGAGAAACAGAGAGAGAGAGAGAGATAAAGAGAAAGAGAGAGAGAGTTTCCCACCGTGACGACGGTCAGCAGGCCAGTGTTAGTCTCCGGGTTGGTGGGCACACTGAAGTGTCCCACTGGGTCTCCGGCTGTGATTTTGAAGACGCTCCTCCAGGCTGCCGTGTCCCGCTGGTCTCTGTCCGTCACCGTCAGGTTCACCACTACAACATTCACCTGGTTCTCCAACACCTCTCCAAAGAACTGTAGAACCCAGCAGAAGCACACGGCAGAACACAGAACCACGAGATGACATTATACACACGAGCAGCAGCGGCGCAGTCAGACATATTCACTCTGCTTCATCCAGGGGAGATTCCTGCCTGTCCAATACAAACTCCTGACTCTGGACCGCTGTCATACACACCACCACACACACACACACACACACACACACACACACACACACGCAACACACAGAGCAATTCTGAAGACAGCATAGAGGAGAATCACAATGCTGAAACACGGGACTACCTGAGTCAGGTGAAACGAAGAGTGTGAGAGATGATGAAGATCAGCTGAAGACTGAAGAAGCAGACGTTCAACTCTACTCATATAGAGTGTGTGTGAGTTTACAGTAGCGGAGGTGAACTCTGGAGAGTGTGTGTGAGCTTACAGTAGCGGAGGTGAACTCTGGAGAGTGTGTGTGAGTTTACAGTAGCGGAGGTGAACTCTGGAGAGTGTGTGTGAGCTTACAGTAGCGGAGGTGAACTCTGGAGAGTGTGTGTGAGCTTACAGTAGCGGAGGTGAACTCTGGAGAGTGTGTGTGAGTTTACAGTAGCGGAGGTGAACTCTGGAGTGTGTGTGGGCTTACAGTAGCAGAGGTGAACTCTGGAGAGTGTGTGTGAGCTTACAGTAGCGGAGGTGAACTCTGGAGAGTGTGTGTGAGCTTACAGTAGCAGAGGTGAACTCTGGAGAGTGTGTGTGAGCTTACAGTAGCAGAGGTGAACTCTGGAGAGTGTGTGTGAGTTTACAGTAGCGGAGGTGAACTCTGGAGTGTGTGTGGGCTTACAGTAGCAGAGGTGAACTCTGGAGAGTGTGTGTGAGCTTACAGTAGCAGAGGTGAACTCTGGAGAGTGTGTGTGAGCTTACAGTAGCGGAGGTGAACTCTGGAGAGTGTGTGTGAGCTTACAGTAGCGGAGGTGAACTCTGGAGAGTGTGTGTGAGTTTACAGTAGCGGAGGTGAACTCTGGAGAGTGTGTGTGAGCTTACAGTAGCAGAGGTGAACTCTGGAGAGTGTGTGTGAGCTTACAGTAGCAGAGGTGAACTCTGGAGAGTGTGTGTGAGTTTACAGTAGCGGAGGTGAACTCTGGAGAGTGTGTGTGAGCTTACAGTAGCAGAGGTGAACTCTGGAGAGTGTGTGTGAGCTTACAGTAGCGGAGGTGAACTCTGGAGAGTGTGTGTGAGTTTACAGTAGCGGAGGTGAACTCTGGAGTGTGTGTGGGCTTACAGTAGCGGAGGTGAACTCTGGAGTGTGTGTGAGCTTACAGTAGCGGAGGTGAACTCTGGAGAGTGTGTGTGAGTTTACAGTAGCAGAGGTGAACTCTGGAGAGTGTGTGTGAGCTTACAGTAGCGGAGGTGAACTCTGGAGAGTGTGTGTGAGTTTACAGTAGCAGAGGTGAACTCTGGAGAGTGTGTGTGAGCTTACAGTAGCGGAGGTGAACTCTGGAGGGTTGTCATTGATGTCTGTAACGCTGATCACCGCAGTGCCGGTGTTGGAAAGTCCATACATGGGATTTCCTTCCATGTCAGTGGCTTGAATGATCAGCGTGTACTGTGGCACTTTCTGCAAAACACAAAACAAACAGATGTGTGGATCACACCCGGGTTATCAGAACCCACAGGACCACACACACACACACACACACACACACACACACAGGTGATGTACTTCTCTGTCCAGCCCGGCGGCCACAGTGATGACGCTGCCGGTTCTGTTGTTAATGGTGAACATGTTTGCGCTCGGGCTCTCGGGCTTCTGGGACACGATCTTGTAGCGCAGCTGACCGTTCAGGGTTCTGGGATCGTCTTTATCCACTGCGGTCACCTTCATCACTGACGTGCCTGTGGACACAGGGGAGGTGTTCTTATAACACTGACTCTAATACAGCGTCTGATGCTAACGCTGGGCTAGTGTGCGCTGTTGGACCTGGTTTAGAGCCCTCCGCGACGCTGCCGTTCCAGATCTGCTGGATAAACTCCGGCCGGTTGTCGTTCATGTCGATAACGTTGATCATGATGTCGATGGGGTTTTCCACCTGATTGCCGTTCAGGTCCACAGCGTGAGCCCTCAGCTGGTGCCGAACACACACAACACATCAATACTGACATCATGACATCACGCTGAAGATCACTAATGCAGCAGCCGGATGCACACACACACACACACACACACACACACACACACACCTCACCCTGCTGATGCTTCAGTTTGTAGTCACCTGTGGATTACTTTACCTGCTCACTGACTAAACAACTTTACAAGTGTTGAACAACAAACTGTGGAGATTGTGAAAAACAATTCAAGGTGCTGTCCTCACACAGGTGAGCTGGCCGGACAAACCACCTGCATGACAAACTAACACTAAACTAATGCAGGGTCGCGGCAGCTCTGTAGCGCTGCTCTGGAGATATTTAATCCTCATTGGTCATCCACATGTCATAAAAGCAGCTGCTAAGTGAATAAATGCAAAAGTAAACTAGAATAAATCCACACTTCACAGGTGTCATGTATTCAACAGGTGTGTGGGCGTGAGATGATGTGATGCCAGACGGCGGATGCTGATTTCATACACCGGAGTGGGTTTATTTCTCTGATCAAGATCTTTGGCTATAGAGAGGAATCATCACGGAGGAGCTGAAGGACTCACGTTGAAGCTGGGCAGATGCTCTCGGTCCAGGGGTTTGAGGACAGTCAGCTGGCCGGAGACCGGGTCGATGGAGAACACTCCAGCGGGTGGCTGGTCGGCCCCGGGGCCCGTCACACTGTACCGTAAACTGACACGCTCGTCATTATCTGAGCGGATCTACAGCAAACACACCAACACAGGGACGTCAGCTGCAGTATTTCACAGGTTCTTCACTTCTGCAGGGTTATACCGAATATATTATACAGCACAATGAACGAGCAGAGGGGGAGTTCTCCATAACTGGATCTGTGAACCCTTTATTTCAATGCTCCGCTTTAGACATTGTGGGAAATGTAAGTTTGTGTGAGCTCGATTCACTAAACCCAAACCCAACAGTGTGCTAATAACTGACGCTTAGCTGACGGTTGTAAAGTTTCTGTACACTTTGACCAGTGTCTAGACTGGGTTAGGGTAATAAATGAGCATCATCATGGATCATACATAACCTTACCCTGACCAGTTTCATCGGGAACGGTCCTCTAGAGTTTTCTGCAACATTGATGGGAGGAATAACCCAGTCCCTCTTCATGCGTCTGACAGACACGTCCATCTGTCGCGAGGGAAACCAGATTTCTGCTGCACCGGCCCTGAACACGACTCCATTCTGCAGATTAAACAGAGAAGGAGACATGATAATACATAATAATGACATAATAATGCTCTTTTCTCTCTGGAACAACAGACTGTGGAGTGTCAGTGGATAAATGGAGATCATGTCGGTCTGTTGATGTTTCCTTAATTAATTGTTGTTATTCTTTGTTCTTTATTTCTCGGTTCTCTGAGGGTGTGTTCACACCTGTGAATGGATTCAGTTGTTCTGAAACAGAGATTATAATTGTTACAGTGTTGCTCTTTGCTCTTGGAGCGGTTCGCTTTCACACTGCAAAGTTTCTAATCGGACCAAAAGAGCTAAAACAAGTCACGTGTGAGTAAACTCTGCTCACATTGGTCAGAGTGTCAGGGTTTATTTTGCAGCGTCCCGCTCAGCTGTCAGGAGAGGTGGTGGTTTGGTGGTGATTGACAGGGTGCGCGACGTGATTGAGGAGAGATGCGGTGGGGAGGGGTCAGAAGGGTGCGCGACGATGCCTATTTGAGGACCGGGAGGGAGACGCGAGATTACCGGCAGATCATCACTCGTTTGCGGGCATCCGGAGACTCGCGAAACTTCCCGCCCTACTCAGAATTCTCTCTTCATATAGCCGTATGCCTATTACATATTCATAACACTGTGATATAACCGCGCTCGGATCGGATCGCTTTCTCACTGCAATCGAACCGCTCCAGGGTTCATTTCAATCGAGCCGAGACCACCTCACTCAAGCGATCTCGGAGTGATTACTTTGCCGCGGAACAGAGCGCGATTGCCCTGTTCACATATGCCAAACGAACCGCGCTAACTGGGCAAACGAGACCCGTTCCCAAACAAAAGTGTAGGTGTGAAAGCAGCCTCAGATTAAATCAGTCATTCTGAGAGGGGATACAGTGCATTCATCTCCAACACGCAACGCTTCATCCACGCCACAAGATGTCAGTGTAAGTCCATCAGGTCAGCTTTGTGTTAGAGAGCTGTGCTTTAACCCTCAGTGGACTACAGACTGAAGCTGCTGTTATTATGGTGTTGGTGTACAGTCAGTGTGTGTGTGTGTGTATGTGTGGTACCGCATCTGGAGCTCCAGCGGGCAGCAGTGTGACCCGGGTCTCCCAGTGCTGGAGGGTCTCTTGGTCCTGGGCAGTAATGGTCAGAGGAGACGCCCAGGAGCCGAGCGGCCGCAGCAGGACCAGACGCAGCTCCAAACCCTCCACGGACACCCAGAAGAGCTCTGGCCGACTGCAGGAGAAGTGCACAGGAGATGCCCGGCCGCAATCCACAAACAACACTGCCAGAAACAACAAACATCATCATTACCATCATCATCATCACCATCATCACCATCATCATCATCATCACCACCATCATAATCATCATCATCATCATCATCATCACCATCATCACCATCATCATCATCATCACCACCATCATCATCACCATCACCATCATCACCATCATCATCATCATCACCACCATCATCATCACCATCACCATCATCACCATCATCATCATCATCACCATCACCATCATCACCATCATCATCATCATCACCACCATCATAATCATCATCATCATCATCATCATCACCATCATCACCATCATCATCATCATCACCACCATCATCATCATCATAATCATCATCATCATCATCATCACCATTATCATCATCATCATCACCATCATCATCACCATCATCATCACCATCATCATCACC
>NC_141022.1:392500-397500 GCF_052040795.2 Danio rerio
TCATTCACAAACGAGTCGCTCCCTCCATCAGTATGAGCAGTGAAAGCAGGAGAGGAGCTGTGCTTCAGGACATAATTAGATCACATTTAACAGGGAGGGTGAATAGTACATTTCTGTACACAAACACAAGCTTTTTGTCAGGAATGCCCGTGCGGTCACTGATCCATCAATGTAGAAAAGTGGTGTAAAATTATAATTTTCGTAATTAGAAAAAAAAAATTACATACTAATATACTGTATTATTACATACTGTATATATCTATGGGGGGCGCTCCATAGATATGTACATTATATGTCGCCTACCCTGTTGTCAATTGGAAGGAATGCGTCAGTTGAGCCGCCATTTTGGAACAGGGTAGCGCTCCATTGAAATAAATGCGGAACCAAAGGTACAGTGGAGGCCTGTGGCCATCCAAAGCCAGAGATACACACATATACACATATATCTATGATCAGGAGTTTGCTGGATGTTAGTATGCAATTTTTTTTTTTGAATTACAAAAAATTATAATTTTACATCACTTTTCTACATTGAAAAGAAACACACACACACACACGCACGCACACGCACACACACACACACACACACACACACACACACACACACACACACACACACACACACACACACACACTGAATGAAGATATTTTGCTGGTTCAGGGCAGAGCTCTTTCAGGTTTGATTACTTTAGAGTTTCAGAGATCATCTGCAGTGTGTGTGTGTGTGTGTGTATGTGTGTGTGTGTGTGTGTGTGTGTGTGTGTGTGTGTGTGTGTGTGTGTGTGTGTGTGTGTGTGTGCGCGTAAAGTAAAGACAGCGCTGAGCATCATCCGTCAGTGGTGTTGAGTGTGCTGGTAGATGATGAGCCGAGACGATGGTGACTGATCTCTGATGATGTTTATTGAATGATGATCTTCAGACGCTGCGGACGGACACACACACACACACACACACACACACACACACACACACACACACACACACACACACACACACACACACACACACACACACACACACACAAAGCAAACTACCCTGAGCTGCAAATATGAGCACACCATCATCATCATCATCATCATCATCATACAGAGTGGTCAGCGCAGGCATCAGACCAACAATGATTGTCTCAGTCAGTGCACATCACCACAGTCTGTGTGTGTGTGTGTGTGTGTGTGTGTGTGTGCACGCATTAGGGTTCCAGTCTGTGTGTGTGTGTGTGTCAGGGCTCCAGCAGAGGGCCTCTGCGCTGTGGAGGTGTGTGTGTGTGTGTGCGCTGCAGACGCTCTGCTGGTCTCCTGCCCCCCCGCCGCCGCTGTGATGTGTGTGTCGTGTGTGTCCAGCGCGCGGCAGCAGGAAGTGCGTCACACAGGTGTGTGCAGCTGCTGATTCCGCAGAAGAGTGTGTCGTCTGCCTGCGAGCCCTCGGAGCTGCCGTCAGACAGAACGTCCTCCACACGCACACACTCCTGATGCACGCTGACCTGCGGACACACTGCAGCGCTCACACACTCCGGGACCGCCAGCTTACTGCTCTTCTGCAGGAACACACACACACACACACACACATTATTTACATAATCAACTTTGAACTACAGTGATGTGTGTGTGTGTGTGTTTGTGTGTGTGTGTGTGTGTGTGTGTGTGTGTGTTTGTGTGTGTGTGTGTGTGTGTGTGTGTGTGTTGTCTTACTTTGCTGACTGCAGGGTGCTCAGGGCCAGTGGCACGCTCACACACTGCTGAAACACACACAGACAGAGAGAGAGAGTTATAGAGGAGGGGGTAACACTCACACACACACACACACACACACACACACACACACACACACAGGTAATGGACCCACCTTTAGCTGCACGGAGGGCAGAGAGAGCCGGCGGGTCGGAAGCTCTGCGTCTTACACACACTCCACCATCACCAGAGCACTCTCTGAACACACACAGCAGACAGGGTCACAAACAGTGCGTGTGTGTGTGTGAGCAGATAGTGAGCAGGTCAGTCATGACCGGTGTGTGTTCTGACCTGTCAGTGGTGCTGCAGGATGTGTGTGTGTGTGTGTGTGCTGCTGCAGTCTCCCTCAGCTGACGCTGGTGCACACACAGCAGCAGGACGAGCAGCACACACAGGAGCACACACAGCAGCAGGTACACCTGCCTGTCCCACACCTGCGGAGCGCACAAGATACACTCTTCATCATCATCATCCTCCTCCTCTGGTGTTCGGGTGAAATATGCTTGACATAAACCTCAATACATTAGTGTGCTGCAGGTGAAGGAGGCGGAGCTCCAATATAAACCCGCCCCTACTCAATATTCACTTTCAGTCTGTGTCCGTGAGAGGTGTGTGTGTGTGCGCATGTGCGTGTGTGTGTCTGTGTGCTGAACAGTGTGTGTTTATGGTGTGGCGCTCACACCTCCTGCTGCAGCTGATCCACACTGACGGACAGCTGGAGCAGCAGCACAGACACATTCTCCAGCTGAGCCTGAAGAGCCTGGATGGAGTCAGTCTGCCTCTGGTCCTGGAACACACACACACACACACACACTCAGAGGAGAACAGCAGACAGAGTTTATGTCTGACACAAACACACACACACACACACACACACACACACACACACACACACACAGACCTGCTCCTCCGCCATGGTGGTGGTGTTTTGCAGTTTGATGATGGTGTTGTTGAAGGCTCTCTGCATCTCCTCCACCTGCCTCCTGTAGCTGCAGAAACACCACACACACACACACACACACACATCATGATTATAACCGTACGCCTAATGAAGGAGTGATGACGACTGTCAACAGCAGAGATGCTGGAACTATACAGGGTTACTACCAACTCTCCATGTAAATCAGCATCAGGACCATCACTGAGAAACAAGATTGACACTATCATCTCCTCACCCTCAAACCTGTCCTCATCTCCTCACCCTCAAACCTGTCCTCATCTCCTCACCCTCAAACCTGTCCTCATCTCCTCATCCTCAGACCTGTCCTCATCTCCTCACCCTCTAACCTGTCCTCAGCTCCTCACCCTCAAACCTGTCCTCATCTCCTCATCCTCAGACCTGTCCTCATCTCCTCACCCTCTAACCTGTCCTCAGCTCCTCACCCTCAAACCTGTCCTCATCTCCTCACCCTCAAACCTGTCTTCATCTCCTCACCCTCAAACCTGTCCTCATCTCCTCATCCTCAGACCTGTCCTCATTTCCTCATCCTCTAACCTGTCCTCATCTCCTCACTCTCTAACCTGTCCTCATCTCCTCATCCTCAGACCTGTCCTCATCTCCTCACCCTCTAACCTGTCCTCAGCTCCTCACCCTCAAACCTGTCCTCATCTCCTCACCCTCAAACCTGTCCTCATCTCCTCATCCTCTAACCTGTCCTCATCTCCTCATCCTCAGACCTGTCCTCATCTTGTCACTCTCTAACCTGTCCTCATCTCCTCATCCTCTAACCTGTCCTCATCTCCTCACCCTCTAACCTGTCCTCATCTCCTCATCCTCAGACCTGTCCTCATCTCCTCACCCTCTAACCTGTCCTCAGCTCCTCACCCTCTAACCTGTCCTCATCTCCTCACCCTCAAACCTGTCCTCATCTCCTCACCCTCAAACCTGTCCTCATCTCCTCACCCTCAAACCTGTCCTCATCTCCTCACCCTCAAACCTGTCCTCATCTCCTCATCCTCTAACCTGTCCTCATCTCATCATCCTCTAACCTGTCCTCATCTCCTCACCCTCTAACCTGTCCTCATCTCCTCATCCTCTAACCTGTCCTCATCTCCTCATCCTCAGACCTGTCCTCATCTCCTCACCCTCAAACCTGTCCTCATCTCCTCACCCTCAAACCTGTCCTCATCTCCTCATCCTCTAACCTGTCCTCATCTCCTCATCCTCTAACCTGTCCTCATCTCCTCACCCTCTAACCTGTCCTCATCTCCTCATCCTCTAACCTGTCCTCATCTCCTCACCCTCAAACCTGTCCTCATCTCCTCATCCTCTAACCTGTCCTCATCTCCTCATCCTCAGACCTGTCCTCATCTCCTCACTCTCTAACCTGTCCTCATCTCCTCATCCTCTAACCTGTCCTCATCTCCTCACCCTCTAACCTGTCCTCATCTCCTCACCCTCTAACCTGTCCTCATCTCCTCACCCTCAAACCTGTCCTCATCTCCTCACCCTCAAACCTGTCCTCATCTCCTCACCCTCAAACCTGTCCTCATCTCCTCACCCTCAAACCTGTCCTCATCTCCTCACCCTCAAACCTGTCCTCATCTCCTCATCCTCTAACCTGTCCTCATCTCCTCATCCTCTAACCTGTCCTCATCTCCTCACCCTCTAACCTGTCCTCATCTCCTCATCCTCTAACCTGTCCTCATCTCCTCACCCTCAAACCTGTCCTCATCTCCTCATCCTCTAACCTGTCCTCATCTCCTCATCCTCAGACCTGTCCTCATCTCCTCACTCTCTAACCTGTCCTCATCTCCTCATCCTCTAACCTGTCCTCATCTCCTCACCCTCTAACCTGTCCTCATCTCCTCATCCTCAGACCTGTCCTCATCTCCTTACCCTCAAACCTGTCCTCATCTCCTCACCCTCAAACCTGTCCTCATCTCCTCACCCTCAAACCTGTCCTCATCTCCTCACCCTCAAACCTGTCCTCATCTCCTCATCCTCTAACCTGTCCTCATCTCCTCATCCTCTAACCTGTCCTCATCTCCTCACCCTCAAACCTGTCCTCATCTCCTCATCCTCTAACCTGTCCTCATCTCCTCACCCTCTAACCTGTCCTCATCTCCTCATCCTCTAACCTGTCCTCATCTCCTCATCCTCTAACCTGTCCTCATCTCCTCACCCTCTAACCTGTCCTCATCTCCTCACCCTCAAACCTGTCCTCATCTCCTCATCCTCTAACCTGTCCTCATCTCCTCACCCTCTAACCTGTCCTCATCTCCTCATCCTCTAACCTGTCCTCATCTCCTCATCCTCTAACCTGTCCTCAT
>NC_141022.1:407500-415000 GCF_052040795.2 Danio rerio
CACGAGTCTGACTAACAACACGGTGATGTGTGTGAACACTGAAGAGGAGGACCAGAGCAAGCGAGCAGCTCACCGATGCCTGACCCGAGGAGACGACACACACACACACACACACACACACACACACACACACACACACACACACGACTACTGCTGGATTATTGCGGAGTAAAGACTGTCTAGATCAGTGTGTAGCGCTGACAGACACACACACACAAACACACACACACACACTGCACAGCAGAACAAGTGCATGAACTGGTATTGCAGGCAGGGGGCACTACTCCACAGATCAACACCACAGGGCAGAACCAGCGCTCAGAGCAGCGTCTGCGGGTCTACACGACTATATCACCCGCGATCACCGCAAGCCAGACTTCAACAGCTGAACCAAGAGAAATAACGGGACGTCTGAGCGTCTGCATGAGCGCAGAATAACCACACACACACACACACACACACACACACACACTTATCAATAAATTAGTAACCGCTATCAGAACACAAATATATCACACATCCTTAAACTACTGTACACATTTATCTCTAATTCACACACACACACTTCCAGCTTAAATACACGCACGCACACACGCACACACACATTGTGGTATAATGTGACAGAAGAATGAGGACACGCATATCAACACACTAAAATAAACAAACATGCTTGGCTATAGAGGCCAGTGCTGAGGACCGACCGACCACACACACTCACACACACACACACTCACCGAACCACAGGCACGGACGACACTACTGAACACACACACACTGCACTGATGAGGAGGAGGAGCGTGACATGCAGGAGCACAAACACAGCTTTGGTGGAGAACAAACACCAGAAATCCAGGAGGAGAAACACACTGCAGTACAGCAGACCACCACTAGGGGGGAACCTGCCGAGTAGGGGACGGTGGAGGACGACGACTGCAGGAGGAAGAGGAGATAAAGGAGGAGGCAGAGGAGGAGATGAAGGAGGAGGTAGAGGAGGAGGCAGAGGAGGAGATGAAGGAGGAGGTAGAGGAGGAAGTGAATGAGGAAGAGAGGGAGGAGGAGGAGGAAGAGGAAAGGAGAAAGAAAATGAGGGGGAAGAGGAGGAGAAAGAGGAGCAGAAGGAAAAGGAGGAGGCGAAGGAGGAAGAGGAAAACAAGAAGGAGAAGAAGAGGAGGATAAATGTTGAGGAATGGATGGACAGAGGAGAGAGAGAGAGAGAGAGAGAGAGAGCAGTGTTAGTATCAGCAGTGTTCAACAGTAACAGTGTTCAGGTCAGTGCTGCTGCTCCTCCAGCTGTGATCTGCTCCTCTACACATCTGTCTCTCCTTCACACCCTCACATTACTCTGCAGTGTCCAGTTCTGCATCTCTCTCTCTCTTAGTTTAACACCTATCAGAGAATCAGGAGGTGTCATGGGCGGAGCTTCTGAGTCCACAGAGCAGAGCAGCAGCCTCCGCTTAGCGATACACTGAATCTGATACGCAACTAAACACACCTGTTCTCTTTCAGGTCCTGTAGCACACTTATCTCACAGGTTTTGTTCATGTCACATGTAGACAGTAAAACATCTATTCAGGATGCCCCAAGCGCAGTCAGCATCATGCACAACGAGTGTAGGAGTACTTGCTCTGTGATTCTAACATGATATTAACACTGAGATAACTGCAGAATCCACAGAAGGGAAACCTCACTAACCCTCACTAACCCCCCATATCCTCACTAACCCCTAACTAACCCCCCATATCCTCACTAACCCCTAACTAACCCCCCATATCCTCACTAACCCCCCATATCCTCACTAACCACCCATATCCTCACTAACCCTCCCTTACCCTCACTAACCACCCATATCCTCACTAAGCCTCATTTACCCTCACCAAGCCTACCTAACCCTCACTTACGCTTCCTAACCCTCATCAACCCTCACTAACCTTCACTTACCCTTACTTACCCTCCCTAACCATCACTAACTTTTCCTTACCCTCACTAACCCCCCCTATCTTCACTAACCCTCACGTACCCTCCTGAACGCTCACTAACTCTCACTTATCCTCCCTAACCCTCACTTACCCTCCCTAACCCTCTCTAACTCTTACCAACCCTCACTTACTCTCCCTAACCCGCTGTAAGCCTCCCGAACCCCCACTAACCCTTACTAACCCCCCATATCCTCACTAACCCTTACTAACGCTCACTAATCCCCCTTACCCTCACTAACCCTCCCTTACCCTAACTAATCCCCCCAGTTCCTCACTAAGCCTTACAAACCCTCACTAAGCCTACCTTAGCCTCACTAAACTCCATAACTCTCACTAACCCTCACTAACCCTCACTTACCCTCCCCAATCCTTCATAAGCCTCACTAAACCACCATAACCCCCACTTCCCCTCCCTAACCATCCGTAAGCGTCGCTAACCTTCCCTAGCCCTCACTATCCCTCCCTAAACGTCCTTATCCCTCACTATCCCTCCCTAACCCTCAGTAACCCTTCAGTTTTGAGTTCTGCCTGCAGGTCAGGTAAGAAAGTAATCAGGCACACCTGAGACGAGTGTTTCAGTAAGATCAGAAATAAAGCAGATCAGAGGTGTGGGAAAGGCAGAATACAGCACTGAATGTGATCCAGAAGAAGCGGCTCACCTGGGGATGCTGGGCGGGGCCCTGTTGGGTCGATTGGGCACCTGCGGGTTGTCTGCGGGATTATTCAGGGGACCCAGCGGCCCCGGGCGGAGAGGAGGCGGAGGAGCTCCTCGACCCGCTGGTCTCTGGCCTGCAGACATGCGGCGCGGGGCGCTGGGGCTAGGCGGAGGAGACCTGCACACACACACACACACACACACACATACACACACACACACACACACACACACACACAAAGATCATTTCCTGAGCTATTAGAGCTGAACTCAAACACTGATTCTGTCTCCTCTAACAAACAGACCCAGCACCACACCTACTGAGGGCCCTCACTGATCAGGGTGACCTGTACTGTACTGTATTGAACTGAACTGCTCAGGGAATCAGGCCTGAGCTCTTCTGCAGTGTTTACCGGCTGAACAGAGCAGTACTCGGCATTCCTCGGCATTAGTGTTACCTGCGGGATCCGCCCGCGCCGGCACTGAGCCAGGAGTTGTCCACGGGTGGAGGCAGGGGGGTGGAGATGGTGGTGGTGGAGATGTCCCCGATGATGGCCAGCGCCTCCTTCAGGGCGGTGTGTGTGCGCAACACCTCGTCCCGGCGCTGCACCTGCTCCTGCGACTCGTCCATCAGCGCATTCTGGTCCCCCGCGGAGTACAGCTGGGCCAGCAGCTCCGCATTGATGAAGTCCTTCACCTGAGGGCAGCAGAGGCGGAGTTACAGCAGGTGTGCTGCGGTACAGGCACAGAGTCCAACGTTACGGCCACAGTACACTTCAAATGAAATCGAAAAACAAGAACTGAAATGGCATCAACTTGATCTCGACCCGGCCAGAAGAAGATCAATATCAGTTCAGCAGTTCAAAATCAACAGCTCTGAGCTGCTATTGGTCCACGATGATGACACAATTAGTGGGCGTGTCTTAACCCTGGTATGCAGCTCATTTTTAGTACCAGTGTGTGCAATGTGATAAACCCGTCGCCACGGTGACGAGTATCTGACATCATTGATCATGAGGTGATCTTACGTTATTGATCATGAGGTGATCTTACGTTATTGATCATCAGGTGATCTTACGTTATTGATCATCAGGTGATCTTACGTTATTGATCATCAGGTGATCTTACGTTATTGATCATCAGGTGATCTTACGTTATTGATCATCAGGTGATCTTACGTTATTGATCATCAGGTGATCTTACGTTATTGATCATGAGGTGATCTTACGTTATTGATCATCAGGTGATCTTACGTTATTGATCATCAGGTGATCTTACGTTATTGATCATCAGGTGATCTTACGTTATTGATCATGAGGTGATCTTACGTTATTGATCATGAGGTGATTTTACGTTATTGATCATCAGGTGATCTTACGTTATTGATGATGAGGTGATCTTACGTTATTGATCATGAGGTGATTTTACGTTATTGATCATCAGGTGATCTTACGTTATTGATCATCAGGTGATCTTACGTTATTGATCATGAGGTGATCTTACGTTATTGATCATGAGGTGATTTTATGTTTTGATCATGAGGTGATCTTACGTTATTGATCATCAGGTGATTTTACGTTATTGATCATGAGGTGATCTTACGTTATTGATCATGCAGTGATTTTACGTTATTGATCATCAGGTGATCTTATGTTTTGATCATGAGGTGATCTTACGTTATTGATCATGAGGTGATCTTATGTTTTGATCATGAGGTGATCTTACGTTATTGATCATGAGGTGATCTTACGTTATTGATCATGAGGTGATCTTATGTTTTGATCATCAGGTGATCTTACGTTATTGATCATCAGGTGGTTTTACGTTATTGATCATGAGGTGATCTTACGTTATTGATCATGAGGTGATCTTATGTTTTGATCATGAGGTGATCTTACGTTATTGATCATCAGGTGATCTTATGTTTTGATCATGAGGTGATCTTACGTTATTGATCATCAGGTGATCTTACGTTATTGATCATCAGGTGCATGATGCTCTTGGGCATCAGGTCACGGATGCACTTGTTGACAATGGCCATGTACGAGTCCACCAGGTTCCGGATCGTCTCCACCTTCCGCTCTAGCTGAGGGTCCATGGAGAAGTTCTCAGCTGGACCAGAGCTGTCACTCTCCACCTACAGAGACAAAAACACCAGCAGTCAATGTGTGTGTGTGTGTGTGTAAGAGAGAGAGAAACTGTGTGTGTGTGTTTGTGTATTCTGACCGCAGCTTTCTCTGGATAGACCCCGGCCCGCAGCAGTGAAGCCCTCCAGCTGTCCACCTCCTCCTGAGTGTCGCAAGCCAGCTCCAGGAAGCGGTTATCCTTAAACACGTTCCTGACATATAATCATACACACACACACACACACACACACACACACACACACACAAGCTCTTCTTTATTATTAGACTGTCTGCATCACAGGTCAACAGTGCGCTTCTGCTGCTGCTGGTGTGAATGGCTGGTAATAATAAGGAGTCTGTGTGTGTGTGTGTGTGTGTGTGTGTGTGTGTGTGTGTGTGTGTGTGTGTGTAAGTGTGTGTGTGTAAGTGTGTAAGTGTGTCATCCAGCAGGAGATCTGCATGGTGGGCAATGTGTGTCTGTCTGTGTGTGCGTGTATCTGTATGTGTGTGTGTGTCTGTGTGCGCATGTGTGTGTGCTGTACCGCTGCTCGGTGTTGAAGATGGCGAACATGTGTTTGCTGGACATGAAGCTCTTCTCCACGTCTCGCACCTTCAGGTTGTCCAGCGGCAGCATGTACTTCTTCTCTTTCTCCTGCGGGACGAAACATAAACACACTCGGTAGTCTTATTACTATTGGACACTCAGGAAAGGAAACTGAGAGGATAAATATAGCAGTGTCCACACACACACACACACACACACACACACACACACAGAGGAGTGCTAATGATCAGTGTGTGTAGACGCTGCTGTTAATAGTGTCGTGTCCAGCAGGTGTCAGTCTCTGTGTGCTAATCAAACTGTCCATTCAGCAATCACTGTCTGTTCTCCAGCACTGTGTGTGTGTGTGTGTGTGTGTGTGTGTGTGTGTGTGTGTGTGTGTGTGTGTGTGTGTGTGTGTGTAGAGCATGTCTCACCTCGTCGTCTTTAAACCAGGACAGGCTCTCGGCCGTCAGCACAAACCAGTACTCCTTCGCTCCGCCCTTCATGATGCTGATGTTGTTGATGGTCAGCCAGCCTTTACGGATGACCTGCGGGGCACACACACACACACACACACACACACACACACACACACGCACACACACTGTTTATTATTGTTGTTATTGTTATTGTTGTGGTAGTCCTCTCTGACGTGTTGACCCTGCAGCAGTGTGGACATGCTCTCCGCTCGCAGCGTTAGCAGAGTAAGGTCACGCTCAGCAGATTAGCACACACACAGCTGTAAAGCTAATGATGGTCATAATGAAGCGTGAGGAGGTGTTCAGCAGCCGATCCACACACACTGTACACCCGCAGGAGCACTACTGAGTGCTGGACTACGCTGGCAGTCTCGCAGTGCAGGACGGGTTTCATCAAGCCTTCATGAACAGATCCAGGATATCAGAGATAGATCAGCAGCATCCCTGATCAATAAAGGAGGAACAGCGGACGCTCGGCAGCAGGAGAGGAGGAGCGCTCTGAACTGGGGAACTCCTCCAAGTCAACAACGTCTGTGGTAGATCCTACACTGACCAGAACATCAGAGCAGCTGTCTCCAGGAGTCTCTGACCCGGTTCTTGATCTTGAACTCATCCCTCCTCGCTGTCATTAGGCCTCACATTAAAAGCCACAGCTGGATCCCAGAGAATCAGTCCAATACAGACCCGCGCCACGCTGCTGTTTCTGTCAGAGACACTAGAGGGAGCCGCATCTGCTCAACTGTGCTCTTCCTCCAGAGAAACAGAGTCTACTGCTGCAGAATAATGATGACATCATTAGCCAAAAACTGTGTAGAAGTGTGTGAGAGAGACTGCAGGACAAACCCACAGCGCTGCGCCCACTATAGACACACACACACACACACACACACACACACACACACACACACACACTACAGAGACACCAGTATGACAAGAGGCTGGTGAAATATGAGGACGTTGCTGATGGCTGGGTTGGGGGAGGGCCAGCTTAGGAGAAGGGCGGAGTTAGGGGAAGGGCGGGTTAGGGGAAGGCTGGGTTAGGGGAAGGGCAGGGTTAGTGGAAGGCTGGGTTAGGGGAAGGGCGGGGTTAGGGGAAGGCTGGGTTAGGGGAAGGGCGGGGTTATGGGAAGGCTGGGTTAGGGGAAGGGCGGGGTTATGGGAAGGCTGGGTTAGGGGAAGGGCAGGGTTAGGGGAAGGGCGGGGTTATGGGAAAGGCTGGGTTAGGGGACGGGCGGGGTTAGGGGACGGGCGGGGTTAGGGAAAGGCTGGGTTAGGGGAAGGGCGGGGTTAGGGGAAGGCTGGGTTAGGGGAAGGGCGGGGTTAGGGGAAGGCTGGGTTAGGGGAAGGGCGGGGTTAGGGGAAGGCTGGGTTAGGGGAAGGGTGGGGTTAAGAGAAGGCTGGCTTAGGGGAAGGGCGGGGTTAGGGGAGGGCGGGGTTAGGATTTGGGTGGAGTTAGGGCGATACAACATGCAGTCTGTACAGTATAAAAACAATGGAAACTTGAGTAATGTCCCTACAATTCACAAAATCACATGTGTGTGAGTGTGTGCGCTCCTCTTACCTGGAGCTCCTGCAGACACACATCCGCAGATCCGCAGCAGGCAGTGGAGAAAACACACGGCTCTTTGAGAACATAAAGAACACACTGAACACATCCAGCAGCAGAACACACTCACACACACACACACACACTAGAAGAGGAGCACTACTGAGAGCTCTC
>NC_141022.1:422500-440000 GCF_052040795.2 Danio rerio
TTCAGTCACGACTGTTAAACAAAACGATCTGAAACTGTTTAAAGGTGAAGAGCTCCTTCAGTCTGTTCCGAAACGCTGCACAGTTCTGCTAGATTTAATATATTAATAGTATAATTATTGGTGCAGTGGATGGTGGGTTAGGGACTAACCCCTAGGTGGAGGGGTGTCGCGGACTAAAGTGAAGAGGGATGGGGAGTCACGGAAGTTAAAGTGAACAGCAGACGGGGGAGGTGGGCGTTAGAGGAGGGGAATTGGTAAAATGAGGTGCCGGATCCGGCGTGTTCCGGCACAAATTAAGCCCTGGAATCCTAAAATTCCTCCAATCTTCAACCGACTCACGGTGAGTGTGTGTGTGTGTGTGTGTGTGTGTGTGTGTGTGTGTTTCTGTCACCGGCCCACGAAGTTCTCCAGCACGGAGCTCTTGCCGGCACTCTGTCCGCCCACCACGGCGATCTGCGGCAGGTCCAGATTACAGCTCTGCCCGATGGAGCTGAAGGCGTCCTGCAGCCGGTTCACCAGGGGGATCAGGTCCTCCATACCACGGTTACCCATGATGCACTGCAGGAGGAGGAGGAGGAGCTACGTAGAAACTGAGGAGAAGGAGCTGTAAAGCACACACAGACACACAGACACACACACACACATACACACACTGATAAGGGGGAGATATTAAATATAATACTAAATAAAGGGCGCGCACACACACAGAGAGAGAGAGAGAGAGAGAGAGAAATAAGGAGAAGAGAGGAGCTGTGGAGCGCGCGGACACACACAGTGTCACACACACACACCCACACACATATATGTGGAGGAGGAGGAGGAAGAGGAGAGCTGTGTAGGACACAAGTAATAAATATTATAAATCAATACATGAATAAATGACAACACACACACACAGAAGCGCACATAAACACAGAGTCACAAACACATACACACGCAGATACACACAGAGAGTCACGCACAGAAACACACACACACACACACACACACACAGAAACACAAACATTGCGCAACTGCTACACCGCGCGCGCTCCGTCAAGGGCACCGGACACAACCCGCATCCTGATGCTGCTCTATAAGCGGCTCTGACCCGCACACACACACCGAACAGACACACACACACACGACACACGGTTATAACGACACACTGCTCTGCTGTTATTATGGGATGTCTCGGTGCTCTGCGGTGATGGAGCCCGGCCTGCGCTCCTCCTCCGCGGTCGGTCTTACCGAGATGAGCTGCACCTGCGCGGCGCGGCGGGAGCGGTAATCGGTGCTGGAAGCGGAGACTCGCGCGTTCTGCCGCCGGTCGCGCGCACACACACTCACACACACCCGCGGGCCGCTATTTCATCCTCCGCTGCTGATTCCAATGACAAAATAATCGCCCGCAACGCAGACGCGATGATTGCGATGCGACGCTGCGCAGGACGCGACCAATCAGCGCCCGAGCCTACTATGGTAAACAGCTCGCTCATGAATATTAATGAAGCCGGGCTGCGGTTGCGCGATACCATCAGCGAAGCGCTCGGTCACGAAAGACGATTAATATTCATGATCCCGCCTCTCGCTCTGGGAGGAGCCGCTGATTGGTCGAGCTGCCAAAAGCGTCTGGTCTGTCAACCAATCAGGTGGGGCGGTAAATATTCATGAGTGCGTCCTCCGCCGTAGTAGGATTCACACAGCCGGTGATCGTGACCGCATCATTACCGCGGAGAACAACAATAAACAACAACAACAACAACACTCGACACAGAGCACGGTCACCTGCAGCAGAACAGCGCCGTTCATTTACTGCGGACATCTCTGATTTACTCGGCGGTTTACAGCCTGCAGAACACACACACACACACACACACACACACACACACACACACTCACTCACACACACTCACACACGACCTGTGACTGATTAAGGGAGCTGTGACTCAAGCATGACCGACACACACTGATCAACAGTTTCCTCTCTATATGGAAATAACACACACTCCTGCGCGCAGATTAACTGCTGTGTGGATGTAGTTCTCCTCACTGACGACAGGTGGCGCTGCTCATCACAGAGAGGTGTTCGCTGACATTAGGCTGAAAACTGTCGCGCTGCTGCATTAATGGCACAGTTGCTGATCTGTTAAAGTGTCTCCTCATCACTGAACTAGTCTCCTCTTATATCTATAAACACACACACTACGGGTCCGTCAGGGAATGTACGGTCTCCAGAGGAGGTCAGAGGTCATCACTTTAACTCAAAGGCCAAACTGACCCCAGGAGGAGATGAAGGGTCAGAGGTCGCCGTCTGTCAGGTGTTTTGACTTCAGTAGTGTGTGATGTTGAGCTATATCTGTACACACAGACTCGAGCGCAGCTGTAATGATGTTCAACGCACCAGTGTGTGTGTGTGCAGTGTGTGTGTGTGCAGTGTGTGTGTGTGCTCTTCAGGTATATCTTGGCTTAATCCTCTTCATCTGTACAGGTATTCAGATTAATAACCTCACTGACGCTGTGAGATGATCAGGGAAGCAGCGCTGCTGTCAGTGTGGAGTGGACGCAGTAATAGCGGTGTTCATCATCTGTAACGGGGCATTGGGAACAGCTCACTGCAGTGATGACGCTCCTGTACTACAGTGCTGTAGACGTCAGTATGAGTGTGTCCGTCTGCAGGGCATCTATAATCTAGAGTCTCCGACACAGACAGATCCACCTGTAGCAGAGACGCCCCTGATATAGACATCTACATCTGCAGCTCGACTCCTCCTCATAAACGCATCAGTGATTGTCACCTCCTACTCAAATCTCCTGACCAATCAAATGCTCTCTAGTGTCTTCTCATTGGCTGTTCGTTTGATGCACTCGAGCTCACGCGCTCTCACTGGCAGAGCTCCTCTGTAGCTGCTCTTAAGGGCAGGAGATGCAGTCTGGGTACATGAGTCAGTGTATGTTCTGCATGCTCCAGGCACACTGACACTATAAATCAGTTATTTTTGCCGGATTAGACATGTGGCCCTTCACTTGAGTGCAAAACTTGATGTGGCCCTCTGGTCTAAAACCTTTGCCCACCACTGACTCCATACTGGAGAGCTTCACAGAGCTCTATAATCCCGCTCGTACAGTCAGGCCAGATCAGTAATCCACCATTTCACATCTGACATCACAGTAACGCTCAGAAATACAGTGTGTGTTCAGTAAAGTCAGCGTGATGGAGGGGTCTATATGAGCGATCTTCTGACCTCAGAGGAACATGAGAGCTTGTGTTCACATCCTGTGTGTTCTGCTTTCAGCTGTGTGTGTGAGACATTAAAGAGGATGATGAAGTGTGTTTGGTGTGCATTAATACTGTTAGGGTCTGCAGACACTCATGATCAATAGTAGATGTGTGTGTGTGTGTGTTTGTGTGTGTGTGAGATGAGGTGTGTGTATGTGTATTGAGGACTGTGATCGTATGTGTGTTAAACTCGTCAGACTCAGCGGCTCCTTCAGCGCATCTCACACACACACACACACACACACACACACACACACACACACACACACACACACACACACACACACACACACACACATACACACACACACACACACACACACCTCTACAGTGCTGCTACAGAGTGTGTGACAGCAGCTCCACACAGGTGAGGAGCAGTGAGGAAACACAGTGTGCTGCAGACTGCAGGAGAACATCAGGAGACGCAGATAAACGAACTCTGCATCAGATGAGGGTGACTGCAGCCGTCTGATGGCAGAAACCCTGATCTCCAGCAGACCAGATCAAACACTGAGCAGATCTTCATCATCATCATCCAGAAACCCTGATCTCCAGCAGGAGGAGGAGCAGGAGGAGGAGCAGGAGGCTGATAAGCAGAGCAGCAGATACTGAGATCAAGAGGGAGATCAACGCCTCACTGACAGACACGGCTCACACTTTCAAATGCAGATGAGCTCAACACACACACACATACACACACACACACACACACACACACACACAGTTTTGGAACGAGAACTAAGACTCACACTCAAGCAAAAGTACCATTACTGTCAAAGCTGTCGTGCAGTCACATTTCAAAACTACTTAATACGGTACAATCCTCGAGAAACACTCAAATAAAACCATTTAACTATTATCTGTTACTCCACACACACACACACACACACACACACACACACACACACACACTATGAGGACAACAGAAGCACACGTTCAGTGGTGGTCAGCGTCTGCAGTGGATGGTGGGTGGTGCTGGTCGAGAGCTTGATCAGTGATGAGGGTCTGGGTCCACTTCAGATGTCCAGGACAGCAGCGCTCTCCGTGTGGATATGCAGCGGTTGTGAAACACTTGATGACTCTGAGATTCAGAATATAATGTTGCTCTGTGTTCATGAATAAACAGATCTGCTTTAAGTGGAGCTGATCCAGGATCAGCTGACCCGCACAGCTCCGCCCACTCTCACCCATAAACACTGAAGCTCCGCCCCCTCCTTGATCATAATCACATCAGAGCTGAAGGCGCAGGGCAGATGAGCAGAGACACCGAGGAGGAGGAGGAGGAGAAGATGGAGTTCATTAAAGAAGAGCCCAGAGATGCAGACAGAGTGACGGAGGAGCCGCGCACAGGTCAGAGATCAGTTATTATATATACTATAGTCATAATTACACATGATCCAACAGCAGCACAGCACAGGTCTGCATCCACACAGAGCACAGCACCAACATCAGCTGCAGTCAGGGCCCGATTCAACCATAAACCAGGGAAATCTGGGGGCCTCCAGTAAACATCTAGAAGTGTAAATTACACCTATAAACTACATATAACATCGCTTTCCTCCATATAGGCGAGAGTTAAACTAATACAATTTTAACATAATTAAATATTATTTAATATAGAATTAAATACAATATTATTATAAAAATGGTAATGTATTCTAATAATTTAATGTTATGTAATAACATATATACATAATATTAATAATAGTCCAGAATAAAATATCCATCATGGAGCACTCAAGTTAACAAATATTTAGATTTGTTTCTGCATTTAATATGTAAAAACTGCATTCATTTAAGTTGTCAAAAAGAAGATTGAGTGATATAAAAACCAGCATAAATATTATATTAATAAATAATAAATAGGTGGCGCAGTGGGTAGCACAACTGCCTCACAGCAAGAAGGTCTCTGGTTTGAGTCTCGGCTGGGTCAGTTGGTGCTTCTGTATGGAGTGCACACACACACACACACACACACACACACACACTCGTTGCAGTTGATTCTTTCTGGTGTAGGGGTGTGTGTTCTCCATCAGAGCAGATGACTGACTGTTTCTCTAATGTGGTTCTTCTCTGGGGTTGCCTCTACTGCAGCTCAGAGAGTGCTGGAGTGTATTCTAGTGTGTGTATCTCTCCGAGGAGCGTCTGAAACAGGTCAGATCGACACGCGTAATGCAGACACTGCCTTTATTTTGATATTAAGCAGGAAAACACATTTCTAGTTCCAGCATTATCGCTCAGACTACAGTATCGTCTGAATGCACACACACACACACACACACACACACACACACACAAACACACACACACACACACACACACACACACACATTACATGCTGTTATCTCTACCAGTAAACAATGAACATTAATTCGCTCCTCCTCCTCCTCCTCCTTCTTCTCTTCCAGGTTAATTATTTTTATTAAACACCAGATTAATTCATCTCTTTTCAGACCTGATGGCAATGAAACAGGAGGAGGAAGAACTGGTAGAAGAGGAAGAGGAAAGTGGAGAAAGTGAAGAACCGAGTGAGGAGGAAAGTGAGGAATGGAGTGAGGAGGAAAGTGAGGAGGAGCTGAATGAAGCCTCTTCTAAAAGGTCTGGACAGAACGTGTCTGAGAGACGAGCGGGCTCCAGAAAGCGCTGCTGCTGCCGTCAGTGTGGGAAGAGCTTCACCTGTAGAGGCAGCCTGAAGGACCACATGCGGATCCACACTGGAGAAAGACCCTTCAGCTGCAGCGAGTGCGGACGCAGGTTCAAGCAGCGAGCGACGCTGACGGACCACCGGAGGATCCACAGCGGAGAGAAGCCCTTCAGATGCAGCCAGTGTGGGCAGAGCTTCCGGCAGAGAGGAGCCCTGAGCGGACACATGAGGATCCACACCGGAGAAACACCCTACAGCTGCCAGGAGTGCGGGAAGAGCTTCAGCCTCAGACAGCACTACACCACACACCTGAGGACACACTCCAAACACAAGCCCTTCCTCTGCTCGGTGTGCGGGAAAGCGTTCAGTACGGAGGGTCACCTGAAGATCCACGAGCCCGTCCACAGTGAAGTGAAGCCGTACCACTGCAGTCCCTGCGGGAGGAGCTTCAGTCAGCTCTCCTGCCTCCGGAGACATCTCAAGTCCTTCATCCACAATAAATACAGGCCTCTGGAGAAGCTGACGCAGCAGATTCGCTCCTCAGGGTTAGGGTTTCAGCAGTTCATGATCCAAAGGGGCTTCAGAGGGTTTAAGATCCCCCCAGGAGTGAACGAGTCCCGACAAACCCCACTGCAGCAATCACTCCCTCACACACACCTCCAGCCCTGAACTTCTGACTGCTGTTACAGCCGGTGACCACTGAGCGGTGCTGCTCCATACAGTACTGAACTGAACTGAACTGAACTGTGTTGAATTGAACTGAACTGAACTGTGTTGAATTGAACTGAACAGAATTAAACTGTTGAACTGAATTGAATTGAATTGAACTGAATTGAACTGAACTGTGTTGAACTGAGTTGAACTGAACTGAATTGAACTGTATTACACTGAACTGAAATTAAATGAGTTGAGTTGAACTGAATTGTCGGTATGAGTGTTTTGACGGCTTGTCCCAGCAGTGTCAGTTTGCTTCTGTCCTCTACCGGCTCTATTAGTGTTTATATTTGGGTATTTGACTTGGGGGTTTTCTGGGTTCTCTACAGGTTATCTATCTGAAGTGGTTGATGTGTTCATTTTGTTCCGTTATACTTGATAACTGTAAATATCACCGCTCTCGATGAGTTCTGCTGGAGTTCTGTTATCAGTTCATGAATCAAATTCAGTTTCACCCAGCAGACTGTGCACACACACACACACACACACACACACACACACACAACACACACACACACACACGATCCAGAGCAGGAGTACACCCAGCAGACTGTACACACACACACACACACACACACACACACACACACACACACAACACACGATCCAGAGCAGGAGTACACCCAGCAGACTGTACACACACACACACACACACACACACACACACACACACACACACAACACATGATCCAGAGCAGGAGTACACCCAGCAGACTGTACACACACACACACACACACACACACACACAACACACGATCCAGAGCAGGAGTACACCCAGCAGACTGTACACACACACACACACACACACACACACACACACACACACAACACACAACACACGATCCAGAGCAGGAGTACACCCAGCAGACTGTACACACACACACACACACACAACACACGATCCAGAGCAAGAGTACACCCAGCAGACTGTACACACACACACACACACAACACACGATCCAGAGCAAGAGTACACCCAGCAGACTGTACACACACACACACACACACACACACACAACACACGATCCAGAGCAAGAGTACACCCAGCAGCTTCTGCTTCACAAACACTGTTGTCTAGTAGATATCAGAGACGTTCCTCACCTCATCATCCTCACCTGTCCTCATGAGATGTATATGTAGCGCAGGCCAGCTAGTGGAGTGCCGTGCAGGTGAGTGACAGGCGCTAGAGGCCGTGGTTTCAACCTCCTTGGTAGAGCGAGCGACTCCCATGCGGACAGCTGCCGGTTCACTCGCAGCTCAGAGTGGGTTGGGTGGTGTAGGACCGGCGGGATTACCGGCCCTCCAGGACCCTGTGTGGAAACCCCAGCTCTACAGCGAGGTGAGGCAGCCGGAGCTGTGCCTCAGTCAGACTGTGCACTCCTCTGCGCACTGGGCTGAGCGCGCTCAGTGTGTGCTGCCAGTGGGATGCTTTATTAAAAAGGTTTTATACATTGTAGGCATGTTTATTGTATGTCCTCACTGTCTTTATAATGGGCAATGCATTTCCTGCAGGTCTATCGCTGATTTACTGTTAGGATCTGACAGAAGCTGAAGCAGGCAGTAGCTCTGCCGCACTGAAGGGGGCGCACGCGAGCTCACGGCTGTTATTGATCAGTGGCTGCTCTTCTTCTGTGTAGTGAAGTTCATCAGGAGTCTGCTATTGTATGTTTTGCTCTGACTGACTGCAGAGGTGGCGGATATACTAGCTCAGCTCAGACATTAATCAGAAGAGGACATGACGTAAATAAATGATGGACGACCAATGGCGGAGCTGAAGGGCTGCTTCAGAGGACGGACAGGAGACACTCCATCATTCTGGAGGAACTCATCATTTCAAGACTTCACTGACAAGTAAAGGTAAGAGCAGTGTGTGAAGCCTCTTGTGTGTGTGTGTGTGTGTGTGTGTCGCCTGTTATCTGCTGTCTGTAGTGTCCAGCTTGGTGTTGTAGTGTGCTCCTGCTGTGTGTGTTTGAAGCAGGGGTCTACAATCTCAGTCCTGGGGAGCCGGTGTCCTGCTGAGTTTTGCTCCAACACACCTGCCAGGAAGCTTCTAGTATACCTGGTAAGAGCTTGACTCGCTGGTTTAGGTGTGTTTGATTAGGGTTGGAGCTAAACTCTGCAGGACACCGGCCCTCCAGGACTGAGTTTAGACACTCCTGGTATAAAGGATGCTGATATGAGATGTGAAACATGATCAGTAGATGGTATATATTTGGGGTGTGTATCTATATATATATATATATCTGTACATGTGACTGACAGAGGCACAGACCTCACCGCTGCACAGCACTGACTGCTGCACAAACACACGTCACCGGCGTCCATCACGCACAGCTTCTCTGCTTTAGACATGAAGAATACTGGACTCTTCTGTTCTGATCAACTGAGAGAAATGGAGAAACACAGAGCAGATGTCCAACACTGAACGCCTTCATACACACGTCTGTGCTCAGCTCTGAGCTGCATTTCAAATAATAACAAGCGTTTCAGGAGTTCACACGGAGGTATTGTTTGACAAATGTTTTCAGGTTTGAATTGCTGTCCCGGGAGAGAACCCTGAGCTCAGAGAGGATTGAGCCCAGGGCTCCGGCCGGGTGGATTGAGCATGTAAGGGGAGTACGAGTTTGGGTAGTTCTCGAGAGCTCCCTGTGGTAAAGGAGGAAAGGGGGAGATGGGGTAGGGTTTATTTTCAGAAAACAAAGATAAAGGAGGCGTCTTAGCTGGGCTACTTACAGTGAGTTTGGATTAATCTGATTGGCTAACTCATGATTATAGATGAGAGACAAGCTGCGGTCAATCAAAACACATGCTTCTCTCCAAATGAGTTTGTAAAACCTTACTTTAAAAGCATCCGCTGTGTAAAACATACACTGGAATAGTTGGCGGTTCATTCCGCTGTGTAAAACATATCCTGGAATAATTGGCGGTTCATTCCGCTGTGTAAAACATATCCTGGAATAGTTGGCAGTTCATTCCGCTGTGGCAGCCTCTTTTGAATAAAAGGACTAAGCTGAAGGAAAATGAATGAATGAATGAGTGAAAGCATTACTGTTGATACACACTTGTTTATTTTCAGTAAGAACAGTTTCTCTTCAGTGTGTGTGTGTGTGTGTGTGTGTGTGTGTGTTACACAGTTTTCAATACACAAATATACAGATACTGTACATGCTGGTGTGCAGGAGGTCTGATTTATCAGTGATGGATCTGTCCGCCTCAGCTCCTCTCCAGCTCTCCTCCTCTTCCTCCTCCACTTCTTCTCCTCTTCCTCCTCCTCTTCAGCTCTTCTGTGAGCCGATCATCACTTTAGAGACGAAGTTGACGATGGCGGCGGCCGGCTGCTCGGGGTCCTGCTCCGCAAACAGGTGACACACGTTATCCAGACCCACACCTGCCTTACGGGCCACAAACCCAAAGATCCTGCAGAGACACAGAGAGAGAGAGAGAGAGAGAGAGAGAGAGAGTGTGTGTGCGTGTGTGTGTGTGTGTGTGTGTGTGTGTGTGTGTGTGTGTGTGTGTGTGTGTGTGTGTGTGTGTGTGTGTGTGTGTGTGTGTGTGTGTGTATGAGAGAGACAGACACAGGTGAGCACAGGTAAACCCAGAGTTATAATAAGAGGATCACTCAGGTGTGTATGTGCGGATGCTCACCTGGCTGAGGCGCAGCCGTCTCGTCTCCACCTGTGAAAGAAGACGGAGGATCATGAGCATCACAGCAGAGCAGCAGAACACTGAGAGAGGAACAGCAGCGCTCACCTCCTGTCCTGCGGGTCCACAGCACAGAATATCACACTGCTGACGGCGTAGTGTCGTCTGAAGAACAGCCTAGAGGGACAGCCAGAGATTATTAGTGCACTTCAGCGGCTCCGTCTCACACTCACCCCAACCCTAACCCACCACACAGTCAACAGACAGATGATCCTGCTGGAGGAGCAGCAGTAAACACTCATCCACTACCTAGTCAACAGGAGAGCTCATCCACTAGCTAGTCAACAGGAGAGCTCATCCACTATCTAGTCAACAGGTGAACTCATCTACTATCTAGTCAACAGGAGAGCTCATCCACTAGCTAGTCAACAGGTGAACTCATCCACTATCTAGTCAACAGGTGAACTCATCCACTATCTAGGCAACAGGTGAACTCATCCACTATCTAGTCAACAGGTGAACTCATCCACTAGCTAGTCAACAGGTGAACTCATCCACTATCTAGTCAACAGGTGAACTCATCCACTATCTAGTCAACAGGTGAACTCATCCACTAGCTAGTCAACAGGTGAACTCATCCACTAGCTAGTCAACAGGTGAACTCATCCACTATCTAGTCAACAGGTGAACTCATCCACTATCTAGTCAACAGGTGAACTCATCCACTATCTAGTCAACAGGAGAGCTCATCCACTATCTAGTCAACAGGTGAACTCATCCACTATCTAGTCAACAGGTGAACTCATCCACTAGCTAGTCAACAGGTGAACTCATCCACTAGCTAGTCAACAGGTGAACTCATCCACTAGCTAGTCAACATTTGAACTCATCCACTAGCTAGTCAACAGGTGAACTCATCCACTAGCTAGTCAACAGGTAAACTCATCCACTAGCTAGTCAACAGGTGAACTCATCCACTAGCTAGTCAACAGGTGAACTCATCCACTAGCTAGTCAACAGGTGAACTCATCCACTATCTAGTCAACAGGTGAACTCATCCACTATCTAGTCAACATTTGAACTTATCCACTAGCTAGTCAACAGGTGAACTCATCCACTATCTAGTCAACAGGTGAACTCATCCACTAGCTAGTCAACAGGTAAACTCATCCACTATCTAGTCAACAGGTGAACTCATCCACTAGCTAGTCAACAGGTGAACTCATCCACTATCTAGTCAACAGGTGAACTCATCCACTATCTAGTCAACATTTGAACTCATCCACTAGCTAGTCAACAGGTGAACTCATCCACTAGCTAGTCAACAGGTGAACTCATCCACTAGCTAGTCAACAGGTGTACTCGTGTAGTGTGGGTTAGCCTGTGTGGGTTAGCGGCTAACAGTGTGCGCTAGTGAAGTGAGCAGGATCTGTGTGCGGCAGTGGTGCATTGTGGGAAGGTGCTGTACTTTCTCTGGTTGTCGGTCAGTGTGATTCCCTGCGAGGACACTTTGAAGTGTACGAGTGTGCAGGCCGGGAGTGAGTCTGCGCTCAGGATCTCGGCGCTGGCCTTCTGTATAGCCTGATCCCCCGTCAGAGACTCCATCTCCACCGAGCCCAGGAACCAGACGTTACAGGCTGGAGAACACACAACTGACCTCAGAACAGGAGCAGACAGGCGGGAGCGGACGCTTAGGTTAGTGTGAGTGGAGACGCACCTGCTCCCTGCTTCAGGAGTTCTGCTGCGGAGTTGGTGATGGACTGAGAGGAGCTGACGGCGTCCTCTAGTGGATCTGAGGAGAAGAGCAGTAGTGATCAGGTCAGCAGTGTTCACTACACTGATGTGCACAGCTGGAGGATGGCATGAAGCATTAGTGAATACAGCAGCGTTTACAGAATGTTCCTGCTGCCCTGTTGGGATTCTCCACTGTCATGTGTTTACAGCAGAGTTCATGATCATGAATATAAAGATGGGTGTATTATCCTGACCTGCTGTGGCATTAGTGTATGCAGATGTTCAGGGTGTGTGTGTGTGTGTGTGTGTGTGTGTGTGTGTGTGTGTGTGGGTGTGTGTGTGTGTGTGTGTGTGTGTGTGTGTGTGTGTGGGTGTGTGTGTGTGTGTGTGTGTGTGTGTGTGTGTGTGTGTGTGTGTGTGTGTGTGTGTGTGTGTGTGTGCGCATCAATAATGAACCGCAGCCCCAAACAGCCAGAGTTCAAGATCCCAGTGAACAAGACCTAGAGCAGCGCTGATCGGCATATTAGGAGGTTTCAGTGGTTCATTATTGGATCCTCTCAGTAAACTGGGCTCCACCTGATCTGGGATCAGTTTAATACATGTTTAGATCATCAGTGAGCTGTTTGTGAAAGTGCTGAGGGCTGCAGTCGGTCATGAGTGCAGGTGTAAGCTCTGGCCAGCAGGGGTCGCCACTGTGTGCTGTGTACAGTGTTGGGTGAGCGTGCTGCTGCTCCAAGGCCATGCTTATACCCGCTTGTGTTGCTGTCTGATTATTATTATTATTATTATTATTATTATTATTATTATTATTATTATTATTATCATGCTTTTAGTTTCTCTATTATACATTTTGGTCAACACAGTGGCTCAGTGGTGTCGCACTGTGGCCTCACAGTAAGAAGGTCGCTGGTTCGAGTCCCGGCTGGGTCAGTTGGTGTTTCTGTGTGGAGTTTGCATGTTCTCCCTGTGTTGGCTTGGGTGCGCTATAGAGGAATTGATTGTGCGTGTGTGTGTGTGTGTGTGTGTATGGGTGTGTGTGTGCGTATGTGTGTGTGCGTGTGCGTGTGTGTGTGTGTGTGTGTGTATGGGTGTGTGTGTGCGTATGTGTGTGTGTGTGTGTGTGTGTGTGTGTGTGTGTGTGTGTGTGTGTGTGTGTGTGCGTGTATGGGTGTGTGTGTGTGTGTTCTGCTGTACCTCTGTCAGGAATGATGAGTTTACAGGGAAGAGCCAGAGGAGTGATGGAGTGCTGACAGACCAGAGCGGTCAGACTGCCTGAAACACACACACACACACACACACACAAACACACACACACACACACACACACACACACACACACACACACAGTGAATGGTTGATCCAGCAGGGTAGTCTGAGGGCAGCAGGCGCGGGTCTCACCGAAGTAGGGTTCATTAGGGCAGCCCTTGAGCCGAACACCCCGCGGAGTGCACTCGATCAGGAAATGACGCACCAGCTCACTGGACAGATCACCACCTGAGAACACACACACACACACAGACACACACAGCTGATAAACTCTCTGCACGCTGTAGACTCGTGATGGCTCATTCTTCAGCTATGGTTTCATTTTAAACAAATCTTTAATGTGACTCAGGAATGATGAGTTGTCTCAGGGATCTATACATCCATCCATCCCTCTATCCATCTGTCCATCCCTCCCTCCATTCATCCATAAATCCACCTATCCCTCCTTCTACCTGTCCACCCCCCATCCATCCCGCCATCCACCCATTCATCTGTCTATCCCTTCATTCGAGTTGAATCATCCATTCGTCATGTGAAGGCTATGACCCATCATATGCAGACAGAGCCGCTCCTCTGTAATCTATAGTCCTGGATGTGGTGAGAGCGGATCAATCCCTCCTCCAGAGGCCTGTGGTTCTGTAAATGAGCTACAGTATGAGTTTCTATCACTGAGGAGCTCCAAATCACTTTCCAGAACCTTTCCATTCGCTGTTCCCCACTGGTGGAAGGATCTTCTCATTCCCACTCAGACTCTCTCTTGATAAATCTCTTCCTTTATCCCGTTCCACTCCTGCTCACGCTGTTTTTAAAGAACATCAGAGACTTTGTATGAGGAGTTCTTCATTGGAGTCTCGACTCTTTACGCTGACGCCGTCCACATTGGCAGTGGCTTCGGGTGAAAGCGTCTGCTCAGTGACTGAAGGTAAAGCATGTTAGGAAATCCTCGTGGCGCATTCACACAGGGCATCATCATGCTTCTCATTTACTCTGGAGACATCATGTGTTATGGAACTGAATTACGGACTGTTTTCAGAAATATGGAGCGTCGTGTCGTCTCAGAATCTGAACAGGAGAACAGCTGGAAACCGGTCTGGGCTAAAGCAATGCTAAATTTGGGCTGTTCTGAGAGTTCTGAGAATAAACCAAAAGCAGACTCGTCCTCAAACAAACAGAAATGAATGACGGGACAGATAAACTCTGTGTGATCTCTCTGTCTGACCACTGGTCTAGTTTTGGCCTATTCTTAGATGCCTATTCGATGTTCACTGATGGACCAGATTTGTCCTTGTTTAGGCCAAGTCCCCTGTGAGATGTGTGTCAGACACTCGGTTGTTCAGTGGGTGAAAGTCCTGCTGAGTTCTGTTCGTCTACATGAGCTCCTGACGCTCCCCGTGTGCAGCGGCCGTCTCCAAACAGATAATCTGGCACACAATGACTGCTGCTGATGGCCCAATCATGTGGACGAGCAGATCCAACCCTGCAGATAAACACCGTGTGCCAGATGTGTTGTGTGTTTCTGCCATGTGTTGTGTGTTTCTGCTAGATGTGTGTTGTGTGTTGTGTGTTTTCTGCTAGATGTGTGTTGTGTGTTTTCTGCTAGATGTGTGTTGTGTTGTGTGTTTTCTGCTGGATGTATGTTGTGTGTTGTGTGTTTTCTGCTAGTTGTGTGTTGTGTGTTGTGTGTTTTCTGCTAGATGTGTGTTGTGTGTTTTCTGCTAGATGTGTGTTGTGTGTTTCTGCTAGTTGTGTGTTGTGTGTTGTGTGTTTTCTGCTAGATGTGTGTTGTGTGTTTTCTGCTAGATGTGTGTTGTGTGTTTCTGCTAGATGTGTGTTGTGTGTTTTCTGCTAGATGTGTGTTGTGTGTTTTCTGCTAGATGTGTGTTGTGTGTTGTGTGTTTTCTGCTAGATGTGTGTTGTGTGTTTCTGCTAGATGTGTGTTGTGTTGTGTGTTTTCTGCTAGATGTGTGTTGTGTGTTTTCTGCTAGATGTGTGTTGTGTGTTTCTGCTAGATGTGTGTTGTGTGTTGTGTGTTTTCTGCTAGATGTGTGTTGTGTGTTTCTGCTAGTTGTGTGTTGTGTGTTGTGTGTTTTCTGCTAGATGTGTGTTGTGTGTTTTCTGCTAGATGTGTGTTGTGTGTTTCTGCTAGTTGTGTGTTGTGTGTTTTCTGCTAGATGTGTGTTGTGTTGTGTGTTTTCTGCTAGATGTGTGTTGTGTGTTGTGTGTTTTCTGCTAGATGTGTGTTGTGTGTTGTGTGTTTTCTGCTAGTTGTGTGTTGTGTGTTTCTGCTAGATGTGTGTTGTGTGTTGTGTGTTTTCTGCTAGATGTGTGTTGTGTGTTTTCTGCTAGATGTGTGTTGTGTGTTTCTGCTAGATGTGTGTTGTGTGTTGTGTGTTTTCTGCTAGATGTGTGTTGTGTGTTTCTGCTAGTTGTGTGTTGTGTGTTGTGTGTTTTCTGCTAGATGTGTGTTGTGTGTTTTCTGCTAGATGTGTGTTGTGTGTTTCTGCTAGTTGTGTGTTGTGTGTTTTCTGCTAGATGTGTGTTGTGTTGTGTGTTTTCTGCTAGATGTGTGTTGTGTGTTGTGTGTTTTCTGCTAGATGTGTGTTGTGTGTTTCTGCTAGTTGTGTGTTGTGTGTTTTCTGCTAGATGTGTGTTGTGTTGTGTGTTTTCTGCTAGATGTGTGTTGTGTGTTGTGTGTTTTCTGCTAGATGTGTGTTGTGTGTTTCTGCTAGTTGTGTGTTGTGTGTTGTGTGTTTTCTGCTAGATGTGTGTTGTGTGTTTTCTGCTAGATGTGTGTTGTGTGTTTCTGCTAGTTGTGTGTTGTGTGTTGTGTGTTTTCTGCTAGATGTGTGTTGTGTGTTTTCTGCTAGATGTGTGTTGTGTGTTTCTGCTAGATGTGTGTTGTGTGTTTTCTGCTAGATGTGTGTTGTGTGTTTTCTGCTAGATGTGTGTTGTGTGTTGTGTGTTTTCTGCTAGATGTGTGTTGTGTGTTTCTGCTAGATGTGTGTTGTGTTGTGTGTTTTCTGCTAGATGTGTGTTGTGTGTTTCTGCTAGATGTGTGTTGTGTGTTTTCTGCTAGATGTGTGTTGTGTGTTTCTGCTAGTTGTGTGTTGTGTGTTGTGTGTTTTCTGCTAGATGTGTGTTGTGTGTTTTCTGCTAGATGTGTGTTGTGTGTTTCTGCTAGTTGTGTGTTGTGTGTTTTCTGCTAGATGTGTGTTGTGTTGTGTGTTTTCTGCTAGATGTGTGTTGTGTGTTGTGTGTTTTCTGCTAGATGTGTGTTGTGTGTTTCTGCTAGATGTGTGTTGTGTGTTGTGTGTTTTCTGCTAGATGTGTGTTGTGTGTTTCTGCTAGTTGTGTGTTGTGTGTTGTGTGTTTTCTGCTAGATGTGTGTTGTGTGTTTTCTGCTAGATGTGTGTTGTGTGTTTCTGCTAGTTGTGTGTTGTGTGTTGTGTGTTTTCTGCTAGATGTGTGTTGTGTTGTGTGTTTCTGCTAGATGTGTGTTGTGTGTTGTGTTGTGTGTTTCTGCTAGTTGTGTGTTGTGTGATGTGTGTTGTGTGTTTTCTGCTAGATGTGTGTTGTGTGTTTTCTGCTTGATGTGTGTTGTGTGTTTTCTGCTAGATGTGTGTTGTGTTGTGTGTTTTCTGCTAGATGTGTGTTGTGTGTTGTGTTGTGTGTTTTCTGCTAGATGTGTGTTGTGTGATGTGTGTTGTGTGTTTTCTGCTAGATGTGTGTTGTGTGTTGTGTGTTTTCTGCTTGATGTGTGTTGTGTGTTTTCTGCTAGATGTGTGTTGTGTTGTGTGTTTTCTGCTAGATGTGTGTTGTGTGTTGTGTGTTTTCTGCTTGATGTGTGTTGTGTGTTGTGTGTTTTCTGCTAGATGTGTGTTGTGTTGTGTGTTTTCTGCTAGATGTGTGTTGTGTGTTGTGTGTTGTGTGTTTTCTGCTAGATGTGTGTTGTGTTGTGTGTTTTCTGCTAGATGTGTGTTGTGTGTTGTGTGTTTTCTGCTAGATGTGTGTTGTGTTGTGTGTTTTCTGCTAGATGTGTGTTGTGTGTTGTGTGTTGTGTGTTTTCTGCTAGATGTGTGTTGTGTTGTGTGTTTTCTGCTAGATGTGTGTTGTGTGTTGTGTGTTTTCTGCTTGATGTGTGTTGTGTGTTGTGTGTTTTCTGCTAGATGTGTGTTGTGTTGTGTGTTTTCTGCTAGATGTGTGTTGTGTGTTGTGTGTTGTGTGTTTTCTGCTAGATGTG
>NC_141022.1:445000-452500 GCF_052040795.2 Danio rerio
AGTGCAGGAGGGAGAGAGCAGTCTACCAGCAGTGTTGCCTCCTCCTGGGCTTTTGCACACAGTGCCCCTCTATCAGACACATGTAGGGCTGTGGTCTGGAATACACATTCACAAGATTTATAATCTCCATGTGGAGCTGGTTTCCTCCAGGTTGCTGGGCAGTGCCAGTCGATAGGGAGAAGGCCAGGGTCGGTGATGAAAACGCTTGCTTCACCATTCTCCTTAACCAGGAGACGCGTGTGCTTATCCAGCTCCCTATCAGGTGAACCCTAGGGAGTTCCTCTGAGCCCCCCAACATGCGGCTCAGCTGAGGAGTTGGACACTTGGCCCATTGTATTGTCTGCTATGCCCACTTGGTCAACCTGTGTTTTGGGGATCGGTGCCGGCTTTGTGCATCCCTGCTTGGTGATGCCATATCCTCAGTCAGCCACAGTGAAGATCCCCCTTCAGGCTTCCCTACCAGCTGACCATCCTGCTCATAAGTAGTGCTCCCCCTAGGTCAGGGCTGGCCCATATTTGCGTATTGTCGCATGTCTGTCATCTTGGGTAGGCAGTGGCCTCCGCAGTGTCCTGCCACTTTGGGACTGGGCTGCTTTCCCAACATACTGTCATATACAAAAACATCCTGGTGTACTACTAGGTTCAAAGTGTTAAGACCCCCCTCAATAATTCTAGTATTGCCAGTTTCTGGTAATATAAAGAGCCAGGGTAGGTTGGAAGGTTGTGCCTTTGGGGACGTTGTGCGCTCAGCCAATCCGCTTAGCAAGCTCCTCACCAAACGTGGAGCAGATTCAACTATTGTGGCACTTTCCATACATTGTCATAACCCTCATTCCCTGAAGGAGGAAACCATCATCATCATCATCATCATCATCATCATCAATGTTTTCATCATAATGTTGGAGTGTCCTCCTTAAGGGAACGTTGGTTTTGACAGTATCCCAGGATCTTACTTTCTGTTTCTCAGATTTCTCCCCCGTGAGCAAATGATGTCCTGCTCATCACTGCGGACATGCGTCGGGCTTCCCTTACTATAATATACCTAAAATACAGACTGCCTTAAAACCTGGTCTGTGGCAGGGAAGTGTTTTCTCTTAGTTGATCTCTCAACAGCAGGGAAAGAGTTAAGCTGATATGGCGCAGTCTTCATTATAAAGCGCTGTCGAAATAAACATGAACAGTGCTGTATGAGGGTGTGTTCTCACCGGTGGGGTGTCTCGATGTGTCCTGCGTGTGGTTGTGGAATCGCTGCTCTACAGCTTCCTCCTCTGGCAGGTATGAGTACTGCAGCGCTGCCACCATCTGCTGCTGGTGCACCCAGGTCTGTGTGGGGTAACCGGAGTTCATGGTGGAGTATCCGGTGTTCAGGTACAGGTGTGCGGGTGGAGCAGTAACCGCCTCTTCAGCACGGGCCGGACTCCCAAACCCGTCTGACAGCAGAGAGTTCTGGCTGCTCTTGTGGCAGGAGGAGGACAGAGTTCCCAGACTGTCCAGGCTGTGCAGGTCGTGCCGAGACACTTCATCATCCAGGATGTCGGTCTCCCGCTCTTTCTGCCGCGCGCGCCCGTTCAGGAGTATATGTGGAGTGGGTGGTGTGTGTGCGGCAGCCGGCTCCTGTGAGCTGCGATCCCGGCTCCATTCCTCCACACCGCAGCCGCTCAGCAGCCTCTTCAGCTCCGCACGCTCCTGCCGGCTGGGGGCCGCTGTCCCGGGACCCAAAGCTGAAGCCGGAGCCACAATGGGCAGAGAGACACTGGAGAGGCCGGAGTCGCTGCTGGCTGAGAGTGTGTGGTCAGGGCTGGAGGTGCTGGAGGTGTGCTGGGGTCTGCAGAGAGCTCCGCTACGGCTGCTGTTCCTGCGCACGGAGAACCGGTCCAGGGTGGAGGCCGGAGCCTGAAGAGGCGTCGCTGCAGAAGGAAGACAATAAAAGACAATGAAGAGACAGAAATATGGACATACAGCAGCGCTTCTCAACAACCGCTCCTCACGATCCACTGCTCTGCACATTTCACATGTTTCTCTGAGAGATCCATCAGCCAACAACCAGAGTTAGAGGAGTACTGTGTGATTGATCTGACCGTCTCGTAAGCACATCATCTTTGGATAATATAGAGAAAGTTACACTTTGGATGCTAAAAAGTGATTTAGTGTTATATATATAAATATATATATATGTATATAGCTATAGAAAGCCCACGGCTGACTACACAGTTGTGACGTCTACAGTTCTGTATAATGTCACGCTTCATACGCCTCTGTTTTCTCCTGAGCTCTACTCACTGTGTTCCGTCTGTTCTCTGACCTCCAGTGTGAAAATGGAGAGAGCAGATATTCCTGTGTTTTCCCTGAAGTGACTCCTACATTCCTCACAGGTGTGTGTGTGTGTGTGTGTGTGTGTGTGTGTGTGTGTGTGTGTGTGTGTGTGTGTGTGTGTGTATGTGTGTGTGTGTGTGTGTGTGTGTGTGTGTGATGTGATGTGATTCTCATCTGGACTTGTTTTGTTAGTTCAGCCAGAGTCATGGGGGCGGGGCTCTTATTCCATATATGGGGATTGGAATGTAAACAGTAGGAGGGGCGTCAGTGAACTGGGCGGAGTTAAGATGAGAAGCATAAAAACACACCAATCACACTGAGCCGCCTGTATAATCAGCTGGCTGCGGGTGCTCAAGGTTTGAGTGGGTCCGGTGGGTCAGAGAAGCCAAAAGGTTCATGTTTGATGTACAGTTCTAGTAAAACACACCGGGTCCAGTGATTGAGCCTTTCGGCCTCTAAAAGCCACAGAAAGGGTTTTACACTCATTTAATATAAAACAGGGTGTTACAGGCAGGGTGAGGGTCGGTTCATTCAGCAGTTCTTTGGGTTTTTAATCCATGTTTTAGGAACATTACGGTAAGGAAAGCCCAAGTGTCTGTCCTGTGTGAGTAGCAGGAGTTCTGGGCTATGATGATCAGAGATAGTGTGGATCAGCTCACAGCACATGTGGAAATCAAGCGTCTGACAGCTTCCTGTGGCTCATATAGCTGTTGAGCATTATGATATTTCTGTGATATATACAGCTGAAGTCAGAGTTATTCTCCCCTGTTTATTTTTCCTCAGTTTCTGTGTATCAGAGAGCAGATTTCTCCAGCACATCTCTAATCATAACAGTGTTAATAACTCATCTCTAATCACTGATTTATTCTCTCTTTGTCATGATGAAAGTAAATAATATTAGACTAGATATTCTTCAAGACACTTCTATACAGCTTAAAGTGACATGTAAAGGCTTCACTAGGGTAATTAGGGTAACTAGGCAGGTTATTGTATAGTGATGGTTCTGGAGACTATTGAAAGCAAATCTAGCTTAAAGGGGCTAATAATATTGAGCTTAAAATGGTGTTTAAAACATTAAGAACTGCTTTTATTCTAGCAAATAAAACAAATCAGACTTTCTCCAGAAGAATAAATATTATCAGACACACTGTGAACAGTGCTTTAGTCTGACTGAATAATATAACAATATCTGCTGTTTCTCTCCTGTTTTTCTCCAGAATTAGCAGCACAAACACAACACTGTAATTATGACTGCAGCTCACATCCTGCTGAGGCCTGTGTGTGTGTGTGTGTGTGTGTGTGTGTGTGTGTGTGTGTGTGTGTGTGTGTGTGTGTGTGTGTGTGTGTGTGTGTGTGTGTGTGTGTGTGTGTACCGGGCCTCAGCACCACAGGAATGCTCTGTCTGTGCTCCAGCAAACCTCATTAAAGCTGCTCTGACTTGTTTCTATCAGTTTGTGTTACGTAGAACAGCTGTGGAGGACCTGCGATTGAGGACACACTGCTCTTGTGTGTGTGTGTGTGTGTGTGTGTGTGTGTGTGTGTGTGTGTGCAGCTCAGGTGTTATGAATCTCCTTCAGCATCAGTAATCTATAATCAATAATCAGGGCTGTGTTCTACCTTCTGCAGCGCACATGTTCTGGTAGGAGTCCCATCTGGAGAGTGTGTCAGAGCTGGTGTAGTCCACCGTCACCGCGGGCCCGTTCTGATAGCGCTCTGAGCCTGAACACACACACACAGATCAGACGTATTAGAGAATATAACACACACTGCAGCTGTACACACACCAGCAGGATGAGCTGTGTCTCGTATTCAGGTCAGTAACACTGTGAAGCTGAACATGGAGCTGATCCACTGCTGTGTCTGTATACTTTATTTCTGGTTTCTATGCATGACTGAATCTTACAGTCGGAACTGTAAACGGTGAATACTTCTGGGAATGAACCAATTCAAACAGGACAGGTATTCAGCAGACTGGGCTGACAGAGATGAAGAACACACACCTGGAAGTCTCTCCGGGCCGTCAGAGAACACCAGCTCCACTTTCCCATAATCTGGAAATCTGCTGTCTGGAATTACAGATCAGAAAGTCAGCATCAGTGCAGAACGGAGGAATCCTCCTGAGTCCACATGAGCAGACTGATCCCTCTGCCTGCTGCTCATATGGACGAACACCACATCAACAGAAGAGCCAGCGGCAGCATTCATCTGTGCTCTTCAGCTTCTGCATCATCATCATCAAAAAATCTAACCACTCTCACCATCAAAATCATCACCATCATTAAAATCATCAAAACCATGACCATCATCCAAAATATCACCATCATCAAAATCATCACCGCAATCATCATCATTACCCTAATCATCATCATTAAAAGTCATCATCATCATCATCATCAAAATCATCATCACAATCAATAATATCACTGGAATCATCATCATCATAATCCACACCATCAAAATCATCACCATCATCAAAATCATCAAAACCATGATCATCATCCAAAATATCACCATGATCAAAATCATCATCACAATCAAAATTATCACTGGAATCATCATCATCATAATCCTCACCATCAAAATCATCACCATCATTAAAATCATCAAAACCATGATCATCATCCAAAATATCACCATGATCAAAATCATCATCACTATCAAAATTATCACTGGAATCATCATCATCATAATCCTCACCATCAAAATCATCACCATCATCAAAATCATCACCACAATCATCATCATTACCCTAATCATCATCATCATCATCATTAAAAATCATCATCACCATCATCATCATTACCATAATCATCATCATTACCATAATTATCATCATCATCATCATCACTGAAATCATCACCATCATCATCACCATAATCATCATTACCATAATCATCATTATCAAAATCATCACCATCATCAAAATCATCACCACAATCATCATCATTACCCTAATCATCATCATCATCATTAAAAATCATCATCACCATCATCATCATTACCATAATCATCATCATCAAAATCATCATCACCATCATCATCATTACCATAATCATCATTACCATAATAATCATCATTAAAAATCATCATTACCATCATCAAAATCATCACCACAATCATCATCATTACCATAATCATCATCATCATCATCATCATCACTAAAATCATCACCATCATTAAAATCATCAAAACCATGATCATCATCCAAAATATCACCATGATCAAAATCATCATTACAATCAAAATTATCACTGGAATCATCATCATCATAATCCTCACCATCAAAATCATCACCATCATCAAAATCATCAACGCAATCAACATCATTACCATAATAATCATCATTATCATCATCAAAATCATCACCACAGTCATCATCATTACCATAATCATCGTTATCATCATCACCATCATCCAAATCATCAATCTCATCATCAAAATCATCACCGCAATCATTATCATAATCATCAAAATAATTACAATTATCAACAAAATTCGTCATCTTCTTCATCAAAATCAACATCTAAATCATCACCCTGCTGTTAATCATCATCATCAAAAATCAATTATCCTCATTTTCATCATCACTATCATCAAAACACTAATCATCCTGTTCATCATCAGAATCCCCTTCACATCATCACCATCAAAATCATAATCATCTCTGAAATCATAATCACCAAAATCATCATCCTCCATCCTCATCTTCATCAAATAATCCATCAGAATCCTTAACACCAAAATCATCAGTCAAAATCATCACTATCATCTTCACCATCAGTCATCACAATAATCATCAAAATCAACACAATAATCATCAAAATCAACACAATAATCATCAAAATCAACACAATAATCATCCAAATTAACACAATAATCATCAAAATCATCACAATAATTATTAAAATCATCACCTTCTTTGAAATCATCACAATAATCCTCATTCTCTTCATCATCAAAATCAAGATAATCAAAATCATCATCATCAAAACCACCCTCCTCCTCCTCTTCATCATCATCTTCATCCCCCTCCTCCTCTGACCTGTGCAGGCGTTCTCCAGCTCCTGCTTCTGGAAGGCTGTGCTGTAGGCCTGAACGGCTCCAGTGTGGAACTGAACTCTGAAGATCAGCTCTCTCTCTGAACTGCTGCTCTTGTGGAAGCACTTCACCTGCACACACACACACACACACACACACACACACACACACACACACACACACACACACACACACACACACAACCCTAGTAAACAACAGTATAACACTTCACCTGCACACACACACACACACAGACCCACACAAGCGGAGTGTGTGGTGTTATTTATGTGTGTGTGTGTGTGTGTGTGTGTTCACCATGATATCCCCCTTCAGCAGCTGTGCGGGCTCCAGAGCGATGCAGACTCTGTCTCTGTGTGCGGCTCCGATGTGGCTGAGAACAGAAATGCACATCATCATCATCATCATCATCAGCTGCAGACGTGCCGATGAACACTGCTGGACACTGAAGAACTGGACTATACCAGAGGCGGGCCGGGTACTCTCTATCTACTGGTTCAGACCTGTCTTCTGGAGAAACTCTCCTTTCCCTCGGTTAGCTGTGATTTATTATTATACTCAAATTGAGGTCAATATTATCAGCTGCATTACACTTTTGTTCTGATTGTCAACCGAACTATCCGCTGTTGTCCAGTGAGCTCCCTGATTAACCTGAACACTGGTGTCTTCCAGAACAACTGATGAAGATCATCACAACATTAATGAGCAGAGGAGAAGAACTCACTATAGTCCTGACACATAGACCACCTGCATGCCCTGATACACCTTCAGATACGGCTCACACACTGAAAAACACACACGCACACACACGCACACACACACACACACACACACACACACACACACACACACACACACACACACACACACACACACACACAGGGGTTATTGTGCTGTATAGATTGGTGTAAACTCTAGCAGCAGTCACATGTTGTGTGTGTGTGTGTGTGTGTGTGTGTGTGTGTGTGTGTGTGTGTGTGTGTGTGTGTGTGTGTGTGTGTGTGTGCGTGCTGCTGACCTCCTGCAGAGTCATATCTGGGGATGCCCTGAATGATGATGTAGTGCAGGAACAGTGGAGACGTGTTCATCTTGATGGATCCACTCAGGAGACTGCTGAGGATCCTCACGTAC
>NC_141022.1:462500-472500 GCF_052040795.2 Danio rerio
AATCCCGCCCTAAAGGACTGACAATCCCACCCTAAAGGACTGACAATCCCACCCTAAAGGACTGACAATCCCACCCTAAAGGACTGACAATCCCACCCTAAAGGACTGACAATCCCACCCTAAAGGACTGACAATCCCACCCTAAAGGACTGACAATCCCGCCCTAAAGGACTGATAATCCCGCCCTTAAAGGACTGACAATCCCGCCCTAAAGGACTGACAATCCCGCCCTTTAAAGACTTACAATCCCGCCCTTAAAGGACTGACAATCCCGCCCTAAATGACTCATTGCCCCATCCTAATGTACTGATAACCCCGCCCTAAAAGACTGATAGCCCCACCCTAGACCAGACATGAAGAACGGTTGTTTCGAGGGGTCTTTAGTTAAAGATAATGAGAGCAAATGAATTTTTCGGCAATAATAAAGAGCACAGAGACATCGTTTATAATAAGAACTGCTATTGTACACACTAAAATAAGAGCAGCAAATTTTGATTTCATGCTAACTTTAAAACACTGCAATAAACATAGATGTTAATAAAATCACGAGGGCAGCACGAACACTACATTAGTGTTTATAATTTTATTAGACCCCTCCTCAAACACACGTCAAATTTTGAATGCCAGTGTATACTGTGTAGAGTGTGTGCAGCAGGTCTGGTGTAGCCTTCGCTCAGTCACAGACCCTGACCCACACCTTTCAATAAATCTAACCACACTCAATATGGAGAGCAAGATCTGTGATTGGCTGGCTCAGTATAGTTGAGTGTGGGTGGGGCTGGAGATGTGGGGGCGGAGCGAGATCTGTGGCATGACTGTTTATTCCCATAGAGGAGTTCTGTATGCAGGCGTTCGCTAAAGTCCCTTTCAAGCAATTCTGTTCACTCGGCGGCCATATTTGCAACACTCCTGGGGCAAGAGCAATAGACCAAAGCCTATGTATATCTGTAGTCTTTGCTAGTGTTTGTTGTATAGTTATAACTCCCGCCTCTTTCTTCCCTGAATGAGTGTGAATTTACGTTCATTTCCAACGTAAACACAAAACAAGTGAAAGCACACTGCCTACTAGTGCTTCAGAAGTGTCACTGCAGGAGTAGAACTGGTGATGGCTTTGCTGTAGGGCACACCGATCTCTCAGTGCTGAAGTATAAAGTGGGCTTCATTCCCAGTAAGAGTTGCTCAACACCGCTTCACCGCACATTTACGGGATGTTTGGGATGAATCATCTGGCCTGTTGAGACGCTGTGCTGTGCTTCATCATCACTGCACTTTGAGCCCCACAGGAGAGTTCATCCACCTCTCTTATCACTGATGGACTCATCCGGCACACTTCTCTACACTGAGGAAGGTTGTGTGAACATTGTGTTGAGGCTGTATATCAGCTTGTCACCGCGGTAAAACCATTAAAGACACTCTGGGGTTTATTTACCACTGAAAGGTGTCATATATGCGCATTACAGCACCGCTGGCATGTTTGTAATAAATGTATAAGTTTTGTTACGCTACGCCTCACATCACGCCACACTTCTCCTGCATCTTCCTAACTCAACCTGTGCATTTAGAACTGAAGCTCAGACCTTTGGAAACAGAGACATGGCCCTGACCAGAGCCCTAATCATGTGACCATTACACAACCAGTAGATGGGCAGTATGGATGCAGGCAAAATAAGAGTGTAAGTAGTCACTTATCATGTGTTTTACTTTATATAGTTTGGGCAAAGATCTTTTTCTGAAACTATTTAAGCTGTTCAAACACACCTGCATTACCTGTATCTCTGTAATACTCTGATAGAGAAGCCGGACTGGACACCAGTGCTGGAGTAATGCATTACAGGTACCACAAGTTACCTAACTAGATCACCTTTTTCAAGTAAGTAGTAAAGCAAAGTGTTTCTGTTCATTTTATAGAAAATAAACAATAATAAGAACACAAGATGCTTTATTTACCCATTTATTGACTGATGGTCTTGTGTTGAGAGAGATGCGGATGTGATTGCTGTGTGGAAATATGAGGCGTGCTGTACAGTTCTGCTCAATATGATCATGTATTTACTCATCTGACTGCACATTCACAAAGCTTTAAAGTGAATGAAAACTTTGAACGCAAGCATTTCTGAGTGTGTGTTTTCTTGCATCCTGATCCTCAGGTGATCCAGAAAGGTTTGTTTGAGTATTTACTTCACATTTCACTCATTCTGGAGTAAAAGGGCCTGACATCTGTCAGAAATAGAAGATGACACCAACACGTAATGCAAGAGGAGCATAACTCATTCTTTTCCTAAACAAGTGAATGAGTAGTACACTGCTGCAGGAGCACCGCAGGACATGGACTTCCCCAACACAGCGTGCAATAGTGCTGCAATAAAGGTTCATTTGTAGATGTATAATGTTCATTTCATGAGTAGTCCCTTACAGAAATAAACCTCGGCTTTGTGATTGTAAAATTATAATAACCATGTGTTTGTTGCATTGACTTCCAGTTGTATAACCACAGTTTTACTAGAATCGCCTTGGTGAAACTATAGATAGATTTGCCCATAGTCCATTTGTGGTTCCCATGGTCGACTATGCAACAGCAGCCAGGTTTTTTTATGGTAAAACCTGGTTAAACAAATGGAATCACACGTCTGCACAGCTAAAGCGGAAGCTGATTAAGGGCTCTAAACAGTTTGACTGTTCAATGAAAGCACTAAGCGGTCCCGGTGGAGCATCCTATGGGTGCTGGCCATTCCTTACCCACAACTCTTCCCGATTCATTTCCATTCGCAAACTGAAAAGCAGCCTGAAACTTCACATTGGTGCACTTTGTGACCTTGCACTCGATAGATGCCGTGCCTTTAAGTTCCTGCACCGAGCATTGGATCGACCCTTCATCAACAGAGATCATCTCTGGAGAGTTTGAGCTGGAGTTTCTGGAACAGACCAGCTGCTCCCTATCCACAGACCTCAGATTGTGTCCTCGGATTAACTCAGGAGCTTCACAGGAGACCCTGGACAGATCCTTCACGTGTTTGTGGTTGTATTTCAGCCAGTCATAGAAGTAGTGTATCCCGCAGTCACAGCTCCAGGGGTTCCCGCGCAGCTCAAACACACACTGGAAGTCCAGATCCTCGAAGAAGCCGCTCGGGATGCTCCGTAAGCTGTTGTTGGACAGGTCGAGCAGCTGCAGGTCGTGCTGGTCCTTCAGGAGATGCGCATCCACAGAAATCAGACTGTTCTTCTGCAGATACACAGATTTAATACTGAACAACCCTTTAAAGACAGATCCGGCCAGCGTGGAAATCCGGTTCTCAGACAGATCGAGTGTTTCCAGTGAGATCAGATTCTGGAAGAGATCCGCCGGGACTTCAGTGAGTGAATTCTGAGATAGGTCCAGATAAGTGATGTAGTGTAGTGTGTGAAAGACAGCATTGGTCAGCTTCTCCAGCAAGTTCTTCTTGAGGATCAGTGTCTTCAGTGATGCTGGGAAGGACCCGGGGGTCAGCACCCGGATGAGGTTGCTCCGCAGGTTCAGCTCCTGCAGGTGATCCAGATGTGTGAAGATGCCGTCCGGCAGGTTTGGGATCTTGTTGGCCTGCAGCGACAGCACTCTGAGCTCAGAGTTGTTCTGGAAAAGCTCAGTGGAGAGCGAGCTGATCTGGTTGAAGGACAGGTCCAGCTCCTGCAGACGATGGAGCCGCTGGAACAGCCGACCGGAGAGGAAAGACAAGCCGTTCCCTCTGAGCTGCAGCATCTCCAGCTGGTGCAGAGAGTGGAACAGACCCACGTCCACACCGCTCAGCTTATTATTGTTGAGCAGGAGTCGGGTCAGATTGGTCAGCGAGCTGAAGGTCTGAATATCGAGGCTCATCCAGCAGATGTTCCCGCTGATCTCCAGCTCCCGCAGCTCTACCAGACGCTCGAAGGCCTCGCCGGACACACTTTTCAACATGCCGTTCAGAAACACCAGCTTCGAGAGTCTGAGGGTCTCCGGAAACGACTGCTGGTCCAGATCTGGGATCCCCGAGGCCACCACGATCAGCTCTCGCACCTGCGTGGAGATGTTCACAGGTAAACTCTTCATCCTGTCATCAGAACAGACCAGTTTGGAGCTGGAGAAGCACTGGCAGGGCTCAGGACAGCAGACGCTACAGTACAGATGGATCAGGACCAGCAGAACCACAGCGCACAGATTACTCATGTCTCCTGGAGGAAAGAAAATCACCTTCAGTCATTGTGTTGATCATCGTCTCTGCTGAAACAGAATCTCTCACATGTTAGGGATAAAGCACATCAGCAGGTTGTTATCACAGAATAAAGCCAGCAGCCCGGTGTGAAGCGCAGCTCGGTTCTATTGACCTTACTCTTCAGACTCGAGCAGGCGCAGCCATTGGAATCTGTTTGGCTCCAGACCTCCACTCTCTTTCACTTCCATTGATGTTTAGAGGTTAATAACAGCCTGTTATTCTGCTGGATGCTACAAACTGATCAGGTCAGTAAGACTGAAGGGTTTATTCTGAGAAAACAACCTTGCTGGATGTACTTTATCCTGCTTATTACATGGATACTTGCAATAAGATGTAAAAAATAGTCACAAGCATTATTCTGAGTCATAATAGTTCATTAGTTCTTTAATTTAAAGCAAAGCTGACAGAAACTAAAACAGCTGAATGGATTATACACTAACCTGCGCATTATTCAGACACTAGAGGGGACCAATGTGGACAATGTGAATATGAATCTGGGTGTACGTATATGGATGTAAATATATTCTCAGATCCAGTTCCCAGACGAGTCTGTGTTATTCAGAATTGTTGTCTGGGAATAACAGACCTTGGACTGTCCTGACTAATCCATCAGAATCAGGTTTTATAGTAATTTTGAGCAATAAGTGTGTTTGTTATAAGCACATGTAAAGCAATAGGACATCCAATGGTGATCAATAGTGTCCAATCAATAGTGTTTGCTGTTCCTATCATGTCAGTAGCTGAGCATGAAGTGTTTTCATTCTGAAAAGCCTCAGAAAACAAGCCTATTTGCCACTGACTGAAACTCCAGCTGAATGCCCTGTTGCAGCACTTGAGCAATACTGTGTAACGCTTAATGGAACATTTCAGTATATTCAGACTGAAGATATCCTACACAGGGTTTAGTTCATCATACCGATGTTAATGCTAATTCATTTTTATTATACATGAATAATAAAGTGCAAATAACAGTTCAGTAAATCTATTATAATGGTTGAAAGAAAGGCTAAGACAGTGAAGACAGTGTGTTTTACGTACCGCAGTGTTGTGCACATCCAGCTCAGTTCAGCAGAAATCCTCAAACTCACTGCAGTTTCAGAGAAACCCCATGAGCAAACAGACACTCATTGGTCAGACACTATCTGCACATCGCTCAGCGTTTAGTGCACGAGTGCAGGAATATCCAACAAACAACTGCTGCACACAATCACTCATGTCTGAGAGTAATTCTTGATTTAGTTAAACATTAGTGATGAACTCTCCTGAATGCAGGGGCTGAGAGAATGTTTGGCTGTTGTGTACAGTATTGACGGACTCCTGCAGACTCTGATCTGCTGTACTGCGGTGAACAGTATTGACATTTCTGAAATCCATATCAGCTAAAACACATCAAGAAAAGCACCAACTGTGAACGTTTAACAGCAATGCCATCACGTATACTGCAAAACAAACATTGCTTTACTCAGAGTGATTCTAGTCTAAATATCTGAAAACTCTGAAATCAAGAAGCATTTTCTAGACAAGCTAAACTAGTGTTGTGTTCAGAGATAATGAAGAGAGTTTCTCTTTAATACGAGCAAACCTGCCAGTGTGGTAACAGAAACAGCTTGTGTTTGTTTTGAAGTAAGAGTGCTCTGCTCACCGCGCGGGCGGATATCTCAGCAGGTTCTCGTTTACCTTATTATTCAGACCATCTTCTTCTGTGTTCAACTGGACAAACTCAAATCCATCTGAAAGTGAAAATCCCTCTGGATGTTGATCTGCTGAGCTGACCAGCATATAATGATGTGTGAGTGAGTGGATGATCGTGTGTAGCGTTCAGGATAGTATATTATACTCATTTACAGTGAATACTGAAGTGTTCATACTCTATATATATGAACTGTGTAAAGCTCTGGTCAGATCACTGGAGTGATATTGTCGATTACAGAAGTGCCCATGTCAGATTATGTGATTTTGTCTTGATAAAGTCTTGCCTTGTCTTGGGTAACAGATGTGCTAGACTACACGTTCCTTCATGTTCAGTCATCCTGTGACGGGAAATATTTCCTGAAGCAGTCACAAGTGCTGCGATAACCATATTTCTCATCTCAATATCAATGTTGTAATCTTATTTCAGTCTCAGTAAACACTGGAGCTTGCAGACCACTGATAACTACATCACTGAAGGACATTCCTCATGGCATGGGCAAGATTAAACTCATGATTCCTTTAATATTAAGATAATTTCTTTGAGATCTAAATTTATATTTTCCTGCAGGGCTGCTTAAACACTCACTCGCCTGAACTCGCCACCAGTGAGATGGAGAAAATGAAAGTACATCAGCACTGAGGATCAATCACAGATCAATCACTGAAGCTGTTGTGTTACCATAGCGACTGTAGAATCACCACAACAGTGTTACCATAGCGACTGTAGAATCACCACAACAGTGTTACCATAGCGACTGTAGAATCACCACAACAGTGTTACCATAGTGACTGTAGAATCACCACAACAGATCAGTTACTGTAGTTGTTGTGTTACCATAGCAACTGTAGAATCGCCACAAAAGATCAGTTACTGTAGTTGTTGTTACCATAGCAACTGTAGAATCACCACAACGGATCAGTTACTGTAGTTGTTGTGTTACCATAGCAACTGTAGAATCGCCACAAAAGATCAGTTACTGTAGTTGTTGTGTTACCATAGCAACTGTAGAATCGCCACAACGGATCAGTTACTGTAGTTGTTGTTACCATAGCAACTGTAGAATTACCACAACAGATCAGTTACTGCACTTGTTGTGTTACCATAGCGACTGTATAATTAAATTCAGATACTCCACTATAGTGTGCTTCAGAAAGTCTGCAGTGTTGAGTAAGCATTACTGTAGTGTTTTCTGTGTAGTGTGTAGAGTGCAGTGGGTGTGGTGTCGTGCAGGAGGCGTGTCCTCCAGGTGTGTGTGTGTGTGTGTGTGATGTTCTGTCCTCAGCAGCAGCAGTGTTCAGTGTTCTCTCAGTTCCTCCTCCAGCTCTCTCCTGATGGCGCACGCAGGGCTGCAGATGCTGGGTTACTGTCTGGGTTTTCTGGGTCTGCTGGGTCTGATCGCCTCCACAGCCATGGCGGAGTGGAAGATGTCCTCGTACGCCGGGGACAACATCATCACAGCACAGGCGCAGTATGAGGGACTGTGGCAGTCCTGTGTGTCGCAGAGCACCGGCCAGCTGCAGTGCAAAAAATACGACTCCCTGCTGAAGCTGCCAGGTAAGAGCCGCGCGTGCCCGGACAGGTGAGCTGAATTCCAGACGCTCCTCAGCACATCACCTGACTGACCCAGAGGACACCCGCACAGCTCACAGCGCTGATGGAGCTGGGCTATTGAACACAATGTCTGGTCATATGTAGACAGAAAATGCTCATTTATTGTTTTAAAGGTGTCATTTATTATGGGTTATTATGGGTTTATTCAGGGTTGAACCGTCTCATTTACACTGAATTGATGCAGTTACACGCTGTTTCTGTCCATATTTGTGAGTTAATTTTATTAATTAAATTTAAATGAGACTTTTTAACCCAAAATAAATGACACTTTTAAAAATATCTATATTTGTGTGTTTGACAAAATGCCAAGACTAAACAGATGTCAGCGTCCTTCAGATTGTTATTTAGTCCAATAATAGCTCATATAAGTGGTCTTCCCGGTTTAGGATTGTTTTCTCTGCATGACTCTGCCTCTGGGTTTGAGCACTCTCACTGACGCTGGGTTGTTTTAAAACTATTTTGGTCAAATGCAGAAAAACTGGGTTCAAGGGTGCAATTTTAAATATTAATTATGTAAATGTAATCTAATGAGGAGATCTCAGTATTGATATTGAAAAATAAACGTTCTGACTTTATAACGTGGATAATACGACTTCATTTCCTGAAAGTCTGACTGTAACTTGCAATTTAGTGTTTACATCCCTCAGTTCTGAGAAGAAAGTCAGAGCTGTGAGTTTGTCATTGTAACCCCGCCGGTCCTACACCACCCAACCCGCTCCGAGGTGGGATCGAACCGGCAACCTTCCGCATGGAAGTCAGTTGCTCTAACAAGGAGGCTTAAGACCATGGCCTCTGGCGTTTGTCTCTAGTGCACCTTTAGAGGTCAGAGGAGTGAAGTTTACCTGCACAGCCTGCACTAGCTGGCCTCCGTTACATCATGCCATTTTGAGATAAAAAGCCCAAATCCCCTTTTATTTTTATTGATAAGTGGGAACAGTGAAGTCAAAACAAAACAGTCCCCAAACTACAAGATCACCGTGACTGTGTACTGTACTGTGCTGTGAGAACGAGCCCCGTACATCAGCAGGAGGCTTGACTGTGACCACATGTCTGTCCTCTGTGTTCTCAGGGGAGATCCAGGGGGCTCGAGGGCTGATGCTGACCGGCATCTTCCTGTGTGGCCTGTCGACGCTGGTGTCTTTCGTGGGCATGAAGTGCACAACCTGCCTTTCAGAAGCGCCACAGGTGAAGAGTAAAGTGGCTCTGGCTGGAGGAGTGCTGTTCATCACTGGAGATAAGCTCATGCTCATTACACTCACTGACGACCGCTGCAAACACACATGACAGCGCTCACAAAAAAACAGGCGGCACAGTGGCGCTGTGGGTACAATCACCTCACGGTAAGAAGGTCTCTGGTTTGAGTCTCGGCTGGGTCAGTTGGTGTTTCTGTGTGGAGTTTGCATGTTCTCCCCGTGTTGGTGTGGGTTTCCTCCGGGTGCTCCGGTTTCAGTCCAAACACATGCGCTATAGGGGAACTGATCAACTACACTGGCCGTAGTGTGTGTGTGTGTGTGTGTGTGTGTGTGTGTGTGTGTGTGTGTGTGTGTGTGTGTGTGGGTGGGTGGGTGTTTCTAGAGTTTCTACCGTGGAATGAACCACCAACTACTCCAGCATGTTTTACACAGTGGATGCCCTTCCAGCTGCAACACAGTAATGGGAAACACCCATACACACTCATTCTCTCTCACACACACACACACACTCATACACTATGGCCAGTGTAGTTGATCAGTTCCCCTATAGCGCATGTGTTTGGACTGTAACCGGAGCACCCGGAGGAAACCCACGCCAACACGGGGAGAACATGCAAACTCCACACAGAAACACCAACTGACCCAGCCGGGACTCAAACCAGAGACCTTCTTGCTGTGAGGTCACAGTGCTGACCACTGAGCCACCGTGCCCCTTTACCAATTGGTTTATTGTGAGTGAAAGATGAGAGGCGGGGCTAAAATAAACCACGCCCCTTTCCAATATTTAATGTTGAACCTGTGAGATGTCCTATAAGTGTTCTGTAGGCGGCTCTGTCCAATCACTACAGAGACGGTCCCCCACTCTGAGTCTTAAGGCTTTATTGTGGACCCCTGATGAACCCACACTGTAAATAAAGTCTGCTGTTCAGCCACAGACATGTTCTGTAAAATAACAGGCAGTAAACATCAGAAATGTTCCTGAAATTTGAAGTAAATTAAGTAAATATCAGTAATGTACTGTCTGTTATTTTATGTTAAGTGTCTGTAATTTAATGGCTGGTATTTTTCGTTATTTCCGGCACTCCAGCTGCTGGGAAAATCCTGTGAAAAAGCAACATGTGTACCGCCTGTTCAGTGTTGATCCTCTTGGCTTCATCCCACTGTTCCTCCACCATCCCTTCATCCCTACACTGCAGTGCAGCTCAGAGTGCTCCATGCTGGTGACTGTATGAGTGTGTTGCGCGTGTTCATGTCAGCTCTGCTCTTCTTTCTACAAG
>NC_141022.1:477500-482500 GCF_052040795.2 Danio rerio
ACGCCGTTCAGATTGGTCTGACCGCAGGCGTTGTACCACCAGCCGCCCTTCTGGAAATGAGCACAGTTCCCTGAAACACCATCAGAGCGTCAGCATCACACACACAGTGTAAAGGAGAGAGTCTTACGTGTGTGTGTGTGTGTGTGTGTTCAGGTGTGTGTATAAACCTGAGAAGGCGTCGTGGTCCCGGTCCAGCGTGGTGAACTGTCTGCCGTTGTGGCTGGTTAATGAATCTCCAGCGTTTCCCTGATAGAGTCCCAGACGCAGGCGGTACGACTGGCTCTCGGGCTCCAGGTGGAAGCTGCTGTACGCCGCGTAGACCTTCTTCTCCATCCAGTCCTCCATCTCCACCAGCAGCTTATACTCCTCCTGTCTGCCCAGACTATAGATGGTGTCCAGACCCAGCCAGTGCTCACCGTCCACATCCCCAAAGCCCAGCTGCAGGACGACGAGCAGAGGAAACACTAGATGAGTAGCTAGCTGACTAGTCAACATCAGAACTTGTCTACTCACTAGTCAACATCAGAACTCATCTACTCACTAGTCAACATCTGAACTCATCTACTCACTAGTCAACATCAGAACTCATCTACTCACTAGTCAACATCAGAACTCATCTACTCACTAGTCAACATCAGAACTCATCTACTCACTAGTCAACATCTGAACTCGTCCACTAACTAGTCAACATCAGAACTCGTCTACTCACTAGTCAACATCTGAACTCATCTACTCACTAGTCAACATCTGAACTCGTCCACTCACTAGTCAACATCAGAACTCATCTACTCACTAGTCAACATCTGAACTCATCTACTCACTAGTCAACATCTGAACTCATCTACTCACTAGTCAACATCTGAACTCATCTACTCACTAGTCAACATCAGAACTCATCTACTCACTAGTCAACATCTGAACTCATCTACTCACTAGTCAACATCTGAACTCGTCTACTCACTAGTCAACATCAGAACTCGTCTACTCACTAGTCAACATCTGAACTCATCTACTCACTAGTCAACATCAGTCTACTCACTAGTCAACATCAGAACTCATCTACTCACTAGTCAACATCTGAACTCATCTACTCACTAGTCAACATCAGAACTCGTCTACTCACTAGTCAACATCAGAACTCGTCTACTCACTAGTCAACATCTGAACTCATCTACTCACTAGTCAACATCTGAACTCATCTACTCACTAGTCAACATCTGAACTCATCTACTCACTAGTCAACATCAGAACTCGTCTACTCACTAGTCAACATCTGAACTCATCTACTCACTAGTCAACATCTGAACTCATCCCCTCAATAGTCAACATCTGAACTCATCTACTCACTAGTCAACATCAGAACTCATCTACTCACTAGTCAACATCTGAACTCATCCCCTCAATAGTCAACATCTGAACTCATCCCCTCAGTAGTCAACATCTGAACTCATCCCCTCAGTAGTCAGCAGGTAAACTCGTGTGGTAAGCTCAGGTTAGTGTGTGTGCGTCTACAGCAGTGTTCAGAGCAGTGATAATTATAATATTCATGAATCATGCTAATGATGTCTCCGCCTCCAGCTCCACCTTATAGCTGTCCCAGTCCCTGGAGAAGTTGACGGCTCCGTCTTTCCTCCTCTGGATGAGTGTCCATCCTCCTCGGTCCACGTCGTGTTCACACCAGGCCTGAACAGGCGTCAGGGTGTCGTCCGGCTGCAGGAGGATCGCGCCGCTGACCGAGTGTCCCGCCTGCAGCGCCGCATAACAGTCCCGGAACGGACCTGCAGGGGGCAGCAGACACACTAACTACTCAACCTCACAGAAGAAATGCAGAGGTTAGGGTTAGGTAGGGGTGTTGGGGAGGGGGTCACAGGCCAGAGTAAAGGGTCAGGGTTAGGTAATGTGGGGTGGTTGCTTACAAAAGTGTTGTGGATGAAGGGAAGTGGGTGTTTGTTTGTTCATGCGTGTGCACGTGTTTACTCCTGCTTTCTCTCTGTTGCTGTCCTGACTATTCTAGTTCACCTCTATGTACGCACCGGCCCTGTGTGTGTGTGTGTGTGTGTGTGTGTGTGTTACCCTTCAGACTGCTGTTGTTCTGTGCGGGTCGCTCCCCGGTGTCGGCTGCTGCTGCTCCGGGTCTCTGCTCCTCCGTCCAGCTGTTGCTCTGGATCTCGTTGGAGACTCTCGGCACAAACACCGGGATGTTCTCCGGCAGCACCTGCGGCAGTGACGGTGGGTCCCGGCTCTGCCTGCCGTACACCCGCACACAGCGCTCCTCCAGCAGCGCCAGCAGCTCCGCCTGGCTGTTGACCCGCTCCGCCAGCACAGACACCCGCTGCTGCAGCTCCCGGTACCCGGCGGACAGACGCAGCGCGGCGGCGGACCCGTTCAGCAGCCGGTTCTGCAGCGCCGCCAGCTCCAGAGAGGAGTCGCGCTTGCGCAGGATCTCGTGCAGCAGCTGCATGTAGAGCTGAGTGACCCGCGAGTTCATGTTCCGCGACTCCTTACGCAGCAGCTTCATCTCCTGCACCATGTCTCCGTCCACATCCACCATCATCCGCAGCGTCTCCATCTCCCGCCGCTGCCGGCTCAGGGTCTGCCGCAGCTCAGACATGTCCGTCCGCGTCACGCGCTCGGGGTCCGGCAGCGAGGGCCCCCGGCTGGCACAGATAGGCCCCGTGATCTTCTGCTCCGGGATTAAGAAGGTGTAGGAGCACTGCTGCTGCCGCTGCGGGTCTGGAGCCTCCATCTGCCTGCGCTGCCGGCTGGAGGAACTGCTGATCCGCACACACCACAGCACACAGAGGAACCAGCAGAACATCCAGACCTGAGGACACATAGCAGCAGATCTGCACACACACACACACACACACATGCACACACACACACACATGCACACACACACACACACAAACAAACACACACACACACACACACACACACACACACACACACACAAACACACACATACACACACAAAGACAACAGCCAAGAGAGACATTAGTGGAGTATACACTCTCTCTCACACACACACACACACACACTCTCTCTCTCTCTCTCTCTGTGTGTGTGTGTGTGTGTGTGTGTCTGTGGTTGGAGAAAGCGCTGCAGTATTTTCCATCCTCAGCTCTTCTCCAGTGTCAGAAACACACACTGAGGAAAGAGTTCTGCAGCTCCACTGAAGTAAACACACACACACACACACACACACACACACACACATTCATAAAGATTATTACACGCTCTCTGCACTCCTGGATTCTGATTGGTCAGTAGTGGCATTCTCCAAAGTGTGTGGGAGAGCAGTGATGCAGGAACAACACCGAGCCGTCATGATCAGACGATCAGCTCACAGTGAACAGCACAGTACAGACATCACCAACACTATTACAGTGTGTGTGTGTGTGTGTGTGTGTGTGTGTGTGTGTGTGTGTGTGCACGTGTGTGTGTGTGTGTGTGTATGTGTGTGTCTGTGTGTGTGTGTGTGTGTGTGTGTGTGTGTGTGTGTGTGTGTGTGTGTGTGTGTGTGTGTGTGTGTGTGTGCACGTGTGTGTGTGTGTGTGTGTGTGTGTGTGTGTGTGTGTGTGTGTGTGCACGTGTGTGTGTGTGTGTGTGTGTGTGTGTGTGTGTGTGTGTGTGTGTGTGTGTGTGTGTGTGTGTGTGCAGACTCTAAACCACAGTGGAAAAAGACACTCAGTGTTTTCTGCAGGCTCTCAATGGAAAAGCCCAGTCAGATCATATTCCTGCAGATGAGTGGTGTTCAGCAGCTGTACACGTCTCTGCGCATATATACTGTATATATAACACAACTGCAGAATTAAAGATGAAGAGTCAGAGTTATTCACCCTCCTGTTAAAGGCTCATTCTTTTATTTTTCTCCCAGTTTCTGTGTATCACAGAGCAGATTTCTCCAGCACATCTCTCATCATGACAGTGTTAATAACTCATCTCTAATAGCTGATGTGTTTCCTCTTCATGATGACAGTAAATAATATTAGACTAGATATTCTGCTTTAATTCTAGCAGAAATAAAACACATCAGACTTTCTCCAGAAGATCAAACATGATCAGACACACTGTGAACATTTCCTCAGTCTGTTCAGCATCATGTGGGAGAGTCGGATTGTAGAGTTAGTTGAACTGGATTATGTTTGAGGAATGTTGAAATACAGTATATTACAGCAGGAGCTGAATGACTGCAGTGTTTCCCTCTGCTGTACGCAGGAGTGTGTGTTTGGAGTGTGTGTGTTAGTGATGTGCCAGTTATTCAGCTGTAATGATTGGTTTTTATGCATGTTTATGTAAATATATACGCTAATAGTGTAAATGTATACGCTAATCCACTAATGTAAAGAGTGAGCAGCAGCAGCAGGAGTAAAGGAAAGAGACTGACCTGAGTGTGTTCCTTCTGTCTGACTCTCTGCTGCAGACGCGCACTCTTATGAGCTGGTGAGTGTGTGTGTGTGTGTGTGTATGCATATGTGTGGTTTAGTGTGTGTGCGCGTGCGTGTGTGTGTGTGTGTGTGTGTGTGAAAACTACAGTATTGGCAGTATTGTTTATATTACTATAGTTGTTGTGTTACCATAGCAACTGTAGAATCCCCTCAACAGATCAATTACTATAGTTGTTGTGTTACCATAGCAACTGTAGAATCACCACAACAGATCAGTTACTATAGTTGTTGTGTTACCATAGCAACTGTAGAATCACCACAACAGATCAGTTACTATAGTTGTTGTGTTACCATAGCAACTGTAGAATCACCACAGCAGATCAGTTACTATAGTTGTTGTGTTACCATAGCAACTGTAGAATCACCACAACAGATCAGTTGCTATAGTTGTTGTGTTACCATAGCAACTGTAGAATCACCACAACAGATCAGTTACTATAGTTGTTGTGTTACCATAGCAACTGTAGAATCACCACAACAGATCAGTTGCTGTACTGTGGAGAGAAACACTGCAGTATACTGTAAATGAATGTTTGTTTGTTTTTTCAG
>NC_141022.1:487500-490000 GCF_052040795.2 Danio rerio
TTCAGCTGTCAATAAATTCAGACTTTAATCTGTTTCCCCACTCTTCTGTCATGTGTTCGTGCATTACATAAGCTGCTATCTCTGATCTTTACCCTAACCCAGAGCTCAGAGGTAGACTGTGTGCGTGCGTGCGTGTGTGTGTGTGTGTGTGTGGTATATGCACACACTGCTGTATTTGACGTTGAACCCAGAGCAGGATGTTGTTCAGAGCTCCACATGAGTTGAAGATCAGCCAGAGTCTCTGACCTGTTTACATGAGGACATCTGACGCCTGCACTCTCCCACATCAAACATTACCACAGTAAAGTCCAGTATAGCGCAGTACTGTATAGTAAAGTAGACTCACTATATCATGTTATTTACAACTCTATTAATGAATGCTGCAGCACACTGTAGAGTTCACTACAGTCAACTGATGATCAGCTGGAGGAACACTGGAGTACTGCAGTACAATCTACAGATGCACAAAACTACAGTACTGACTCATGTTAAAATGACTGAGGTCATGTTACCATAGCAACTGTCGAATCACCACAACAGATCAATTACTATAGTTGTTACCATAGCGACTGTAGAATCACCACAACAGATCAATTACTATAGTTGTTACCATAGCAACTGTAGAATCACCACAACAGATCAATTACTGTAGTTGTTGTTACCATAGCAACTGTAGAATCACCACAACAGATCAGTTACTGTAGTTGTTGTTACCATAGCAACTGTAGAATCACCACAACAGATCAGTTACTGTAGTTGTTGTTACCATAGCAACTGTAGAATCACCACAACAGATCAGTTACTGTAGTTGTTGTGTTACCATAGCAACTGTAGAATCACCACAACAGATCAGCTACTATAGTTGTTGTGTTACCATAGCAACTGTACAAAAATTTAAAGAATACAGTAATTAAATGATTACAGTTGTTTTACACTATATCCACATTGGTTAAACCGGAAGTAAAGAGAGAGAGAAATATATCCATTAAAATATAATAATAAACATAAAATGTTATAAAATATTATTTACAACATGATGATAGTAAGATGTCATCATGGGTATTGTCATGGGTTCACTGACACTTTATCCTGAGACAGAAAGGTGTGTTTGAAAGCGAGACATGTTTTCCCGTCAGGTCTCTTAATGAACATTTATATATGTGAGAGTGCCCGGCTGACTGATAATGCTGAATGCTGCTGGCAGTAAAGGGGATTACATGTGCGCGTTTATTGGATAAATCAGGTGTTTTTAGTCTTGCAGTGGAAACAGAACAGTGTAACCTGCAGTGAAGAGCGTTTGCGCTATGACCGTCAGTGATTCTGAATGCTGGAGCTTTTTGTCCGCGCTCGAGCGCCGTACGCCAACTTCCAAACTCCAAAGTACAGGAGCGCGCGCGCGCGCGCGTGTGTGTGTGTGTGTGTGTGTTGTCCTGCTGATCCTCCAGTCGAAAGTGCTACAGAATCCGCGGAGAGACGCGCTTCTTCCTCCAGACAAACCCTGCAGACACAGACACAGCCGGAGCTTCATTCCCTGAGGTATAAAGGCAGAGCTTTACTGATTCCCCAAACATTACTGCTGATCACAGAGACAGAGATCTGCACAGGCGAAACCACAGCTCGAGTCCTGCTGCAGAGCTGACCCACATCACAAATACTGCACTACACTACACACTGCAGTGCCACACTATAGGACAGCACTCGACTGATCTGCTGTGGTGATTCTACAGTCGCTATGGTAACCCGAACAAATGGCAAATGCTGTAGTGTTGCTGTGCTCGATCATTCATGAACACAGGTGTGTGTGTGTGTGTGTGTGTGTGTGTGTGTGTGTGTGTGTGTGTGCTGTCATCTGTACAGTATAGTACTCTTCACTGTAGTGTTTGCTCTAGATAGCTGTGGTGGTGGGGGGGTGGGGGTGCTCTGGTGGTGGGGGGTGTGGGGGTGCTCTGGTGGTGGGGGGGTGTGGGGGTGCTCTGGTGGTGGGGGGGGTGTGCTGGTGTCTGTGCTGCAGTGGTGATGAGGTGAGCGGGTGTGTTGTGCAGATGGGCAGCTGGTATTATGTGGGAGTGGACGTGGGCAGTGCCAGTGTGCGGGCAGCTCTGGTCAGTCCAGACGGGCAGCTCAGACGCACGGCGGAGGAACCAATCGCTGTGCATGAGCCCTGTGTAGACCACTACGAGCAGTCGTCCACGGAGATCTGGAGCAAGTGCTGCCAGACGGTGAAGGTGAGGACTGTCTGACCTCTGACCCTCACACACACACACACACACACACACACACACACACACACACACGGTCATGGTTCAGTTGAGGTTATGTGACACACTGAATAAGCTGCAGATTAAAGCTCGTGTCGTGTGTGTTTCAGCGGGTGACGGAGGGCGTGGACGCGGCGTGTGTTCGAGGGATTGGTTTTGATGGCACCTGCTCTCTGGTGGTCCTGGATCAGCAGTTCCGGCCGCTGGCTGTCAATCTCGCAGGTGATGATACAGTGTGTGTA
>NC_141022.1:495000-535000 GCF_052040795.2 Danio rerio
TTTCAGTAGGGAAAACGGAAAAACCCACAACATTTTGGAAAAGTCATGGAAAACAGATATCTGTATACTCGAATATAGGTTATTTACTTATTTTCTGTCCCTAGCCAATCACATACTCACGTTATTAGTGCGGTGTCAGCAGTATCCTAATCTATTGTACATAAATATAAACTCATACTGAATAGATTGCTGCGTGTTTAAGATATGCTGTAATACATTAAAACATGCATTGTTTTTCTTTTACCACACATATGTAGACATTGCATGAAACATTAGGTCATGAATATTTACCTGAAACTGTGGAGTTTTAGTAGTAAAAATGTGTATGAACCCAGTAAATATGGCAGAAATGTGGAGGATTGACAGGAACATAACTGAGCAGCATATCCATCTGCTAATGAGGGAGAAGCATGTCCTAAAGCCTGCTCGCTCTTCTGTTACACACTCAAACGTATATATTTAAAAATAATCCATCTACCCTCACAATCTCTCATCATCTTTCTAACCTTCCCTTCACTCCTGGAAATAACATCTCCTGACTTCTGGTCACTGGGAACGGTTTCAGGGAGTTGATGGATTTAACTTTGTAATGTTGAATGAGCTGCGGCTGAACATTGTCAAAATCCCCTTTACAGCCAATCCCACACTGCTGTGCAGGCGTTCTCCAGCCGGTGCTGATGGGCATGGGTCTGTCTCTCTCTCTCTCTGGGCTCTGTGCACACTCGCTTTACCATGAGAAGTGCCCGGAGATCCATTCATGAGGACTGAAGAGGTCAGGACAGCAGGAGATCTTCAGGTGACCTCCTCCTGCTTTTGCTCCTGGATCAGTCTGATTCTGCTCCATGAGCTGATCTGAAGCTTGGACACAGTTGAGAACCCATACACCGACTGACCCCTACATTACTAGTCTAAAACGTCAGCTGTAACATGTCAGAATAACCAAAGCATTTAGTTTACTCTTATTAGTCTTCAAACTCAGCCATGTTCATCTGTTATGGTGACTGCTGATGACCCAGAATCAAAGGACCCAGCACAGGACTGGACTGCTTGACACTCTGTCAGGACCATCTAACATGTTTGATTTCAGACAGTGAAATGCTTTGGGTGCAGAAATAAAAGCCAGACGCTGGTTCTGATAGCACACACATCATTTATTCATGCACAAGTGTAGCCGATCATCTCTCGTCACAGCAGCTGAATGACCGGTCCTCCTGGTGAACTCCTCCATCATCTCAGCAGTCAGGAGTTCAGGGCTGGGGTGTGTGTGAGGGAGTGTTTGCTGCAGTGGGGTTTGTCGGGGTCTTAAACCCTCCGAAGCCCCTTTGGATCATGAACTGCTCAAACCCTAACCCTGAGGAGCGAATCTGCTGCGTCAGCTTCTCCAGAGGCCTGTATTTATTGTGGATGAAGGACTTGAGATGTCTCTGGAGGCAGGAGACCTGTCTGAAGCTCCTCCCGCAGGGATTGCAGTGGTACGGCTTCAGTTCGCTGTGCACGGGCTCGTGGGCTTTGAGCTGAACCGGCGAGTTAAACCCTTTCCCGCACACCGAGCAGAGGAGCGGCTTGTGTTTGTAGTGCGTCTTCAGGTGTGTGGTGTAGTACTGTCTGAGGGTGAAGCTCTTCCCGCACTCCTGGCAGCTGTAGGCCTTTATGCCGGCGTGTATCCTCGTGTGCTCTCTCAGGCTGGATCTGTGTGTGAAGCTCTTCTGGCACAGGCTGCACTGGAAGGGCTTCTCCCCCGTGTGGATCCTCAGGTGTTCGGTCAGCGGTGCTTTGGTCTTGAAGCTTTTCCCGCAGTATCTGCAGGAGAACGGCGTCTCTCCAGTGTGGATCCTCATGTGATCTCGAAGGCTTCCTGAACTGGTCAGACTCTTCCCACACTGACGGCAGCTCCACGTCTTCCTGGCTCCAGCTCTGGCTCCAGCTCTCTTCTGTAGCACCTTCTTTCTGGTAGACGTTTGATTCTGCTCTTCATCGCTGTCCTCTTCGCTGTCCTCTTCGCTCAGCTCTGCACTCAGCACTGCATCACTGTCCTCTTCGCTGTCCTCTTCGCTGGATTCTTCGCTGTCCTCTTCACTCGGCTCTTCATTCTCCTCTTTGCTTAGGTCTTTGGTCTCCTCTGGCACTTCCATCAGGTCTGAAAGAATTGAATTGGTTTGTTAGAATAAGTTGAAGGTAAAGGCAGGTGAAATGAAAATACAGGTGTCAAACTCAGTTCCTGGAGGGCCGCAGATCTGCAGTTTTGCTCTATCCCTGATCAAACACCGCTGATCCACTAATGAAGGTGTTCAGGACTCTTTTGAACAGCTCGGTTATTTGGATCAGCTGTGTTTGATTAGGGCTGGAGTAAAACTGCAGAGCTGCGGCCCTCCAGGAACTGAGTTTGACACCTGTGAGTTAAAGTGATTCCCAGTTGGAGGATCAGCTGGAGTATATGTGCTGGTGTAGATCACGGTGAATATGCACAGAGTTGGGGATTGAAAATCAGTTCTGGGATCAAATATTTAGAGTAAGAATCGGATAATAAAGGAATATGTTGCAAGCAGTGCGTCATGATGTGATTTAATTACTTCAGATGTGCTAAAATATTTGTTAATCAGATTTTATAAAAATGAAAGCATAAACATGTGTAATAGATCACAAATAAAGGAAAGCAGTAATTATTAATTATGTACTGAATAAAGTAGGCTAGCTTAATCATGCAGTGTTCACTGATCTGGAATTGTTCATGAGTTTCTTGAAGCAGCATCAGCAGCCTAATGTGTCTCCAGTGTCCATCAGTCACACTTCAGGCTTCAGTAGTTAGTCTACATCACTAACATCACCTGATGAAGAACAGCACATGTGTATGGGACAATAACTGTTTACAAGGTAGACCGCGATTTGGAAAAGTCAAGGTTTTAAACCTGCCAAAATGTTCTGGTTTAATGTTCCTACGGTATGTGTGAGATGTGTTTTGGTTTATTCTGTACATGTTTTTCACAGCTATTTTATTTCGGTTTTTAGGGCAACATTACAGAAAAAAAACAGAAGAGGAAGCTCCACATCACAGTCAACAGATGGACGAATAAAGCTGTGCAGCTCAGTGTCTCCCCCTGCTGGAGCTGTGTGCAGTTAGCCCGCAGATCCTTCATACAAACATCATACTGTTTCCTGGCTTTAAAAATCAAACAATGCATTAAAAAGACATCTGTTCTCTAACTTTTAGTGTTTCCTCAACTCAATAAACATAACCTAAAGCACTTAAACGTGGTATTGAATATGCGTGAGGGGATGTTCATTAAATATCCTCCATTAGATCCACACATTCAGCTGAAATCCTCCTTCAAATGTTGTGTGTGAATATTCGAGCACAGTTGTGTGTTTGTAATCTGTTATGATATCAGTGTCACTGCTGTCTGCTTTATGCACGTTTACACTGTTTAATGACTAAAGATTAATCTGTCATAAATTTAAGTATTAAACTGAAGGGAACTCAATGAATCTAAATGAATATTCTCTCAGTGTAAATGAGCACAATGCTTTAGGAAATACACTTCATTTTCAATTCAATTTACTCGAAATCAACATCCAATTATATCATAGAATAAGAAAAAGTATAATATAAACATGAGCAAATTTCTGCCAGTGCAGTCAGCTTAACTCACAGCGTAGACAAGCTTTAATCGCCTAATGGATTGAGTTTTTAAAGTCCTGCTATTGACATTAGTTCGTGTTTTAATTTAAGCATGAACTCTGAAATGTCAGTAAAGGAATAATTAATCCAGAAATAAAAATCCTGTCATCATTTACTCTCATTTCACACCTTTAGGAGTTTCTTCTGTTGAACACAAAAGTAGATATTTTGAAGAATGTTCTAGCCATTGCCTCCATAGTATTTGTATTTCCAACATTCTACAAAAATACCTTCTTTAGTGTTTAACAAAATAAAGAAACTCATAGAGGTTTGGATGAGTAAAGAGTAAATGCTCATTATAGGGGTGAACTGACCCTTTATTACGAGTCAGTCATTCAAGAGAGAAGAGTATATTCCCCTTGTGTTCTCATATACCTACTGTATTATTATTTTATTAAAGACCAAAAAGAATCAATATCAGAACACACTTTCATAAACAAAAACCCTTCAGAATATAGCAGGGAGGGTTTGTGTAACAACTCAGAGAAAACACTGAGGTAAAACTGCTTTATATTCAGACATAACCCTAACCTTTAATAATATCATGTCAGCACAGTATCATGTGCAAATTCTAAATAGCGAATCATATAATCAGCCAATGACTATCCGAGTTCAACATTCAGGGTTAATTTAATAGAGCTGATGCTGTGCTAAAGTCATACTCACATGTGATTTCAGTAAAGGTAAAGTTGGTTTTATATTCGCACATTCAGACTTTCTCAATAATATAATTTCAGAAAAGTATTCTTTGCTAATTCTAAATGGGGAAATTATATTAGCAGTTAATGAATATCAAAGTACAACATTGTTTACAGTCAATTGCATAGTGCTAATATTATCTTGAAGTTATCCTTGCATGCTATTTCAGACTTTAATTTCAGTATTTAACTTAAAGGAACGTTAAAGTAACGAATGTGCCAAATATAAAACCAACTTTATCTCTCTGTGATTTCAGACACAATACTGAAATCAGCGTGTTAAACAATATAGAGGCTGTTAATTGAATGAATATGGGAATAAAACTAACTTTACCTCAATAAAAAAAACTTTAAAATGAAGTTTTCCCTAACCTACTTACATAAAGCAAACTTTAAATTACATTAACATTAAATCTTAGTATTGTAAACTAAAGTGTTTTCACCGCCAGTGAGGTTAAATTATTATTATTAGGCAGAATTCCTCAATAACAAAAAGACTTTCATAACCAGTACTTTAAACCATAAACACTCTTCACTAACACACACATCTACACTTTAATAAATGAGCACCATTTTGTCCATAACATATTTTCGCGCGCATTAAAAGCCCGGGAATCTGCCCGCGTTTTTCAGAGATGGAGAATAAAGATGTCGAACCTGTTTGCTGCTCGGAGTTTTCCTCGGTGTGTGTTTCCCTCATGTCTTCAGCTGATCTTCTCCTTCACACTCCTCTTCTGACCCTCTGAGCTCTTGTTTTTCGCTCCAATGAAGCGCGTCTCCTCATTGGTTGTTTGAACGTGACGTCACTGCGGCGGAGTGTCGCTGGCGGCAGGAAATGTCTCTTCAAAGGCCTTTGTTTTGCTTTGATGATCGAGTCGGCAAACCTGAAAGAAAGAGCTAGAAACTGGCGGGAAATGAAGGAAAGGCTTGAACTACACACGTGCACGGGCATTCCTTGTCTTTTCGACTTAGTCCCTTTATTTATCAGAGTTCACCACAGCGGAATAAACCGCCAACAGTACTGGGAAACACCCATACACACACTCATACACTACGGCCAGTGTAGTTGATCAGTTCCCCTATAGCGCATGTGTTTGGACTGTGGGGAACCGGAGCACCCGCGCATGTGAGGAATGTGTATTTATACCTCATATGTGATTAGATAAATACAAACTTTAATTTCAGACACACTTTCAGACTGATTGTTTTGTCGGCCCTAATAAATATATAATAATATAACTTCTACTATACAATATATATTTACTACTATAATGTTTACATGCACTAACTAATCATCACTGCCTCTGTACACCTTCATCTGCTTGTGTGTGTGTGTGTGTGTGTGTGTGTGTGTGTGTGTGTGTGTGTGTGTGTGTGTGTGTGTGTGTGTGTGTGTGTGTGTGTAAGCTCTATAGGTATTTGCAGTAAACACTGCGGTGAGCGCTCCAGCTGTAGTGTTAACTATAGCCCACTGTGATAAACACTGCAGTATAGTTAGCTTTTACTACAGTAAACTGTGGTGTGTTGTGGTATAATACACCCTATAATATTAATATTATGTAAGATAAACAGGTTCAGATGTAAACTACACCACAATCACGAGTGCAGAGACCTGAGCTGTTCATGAAGCACAGTAAACAGATAATCCTCATCATGTACTCATCGCCAGCCGTCACTCCTGACCTGAGTTTAATCAAGTACACTAAATAACCTGATCTGCTGAACACTGACGAGCAGATATTTAGAGGAATGCTGGACAGCGGTCACCATCGCCTGCTGCAGTGTTGTGTTGGTTCTGTGGAAGTCAACAGTCACAGGTTTACAACACGGTTTACCATAACCCTGATGCGGAAACCCTGATCCAGCTTCAGATGAAGAAGAACACACAGTAGAAACACGAAAAGCAGTTCAGTGTCCACATCAGAGCAGAACACAGCCAATAATCATCAGTACATTAACATACGAGTCAGTGATCGACAGCCCACAGATGCTCCTCACTCGGGTTGAGGTTAGGGCTGCGGTTAGGCCAGATCAAACCGGCTCTGTTATCAGATGATGGTGTTAAAACTGTCTGCACTTTAAGGGCTCTTTATTGAGGAGCAGAACGAGTCGTTACGTGTGTGTGTGTGTGTGTGTGTGTGTGTGTGTGTGTGTGTGTGTGTGTGTGTGTGTGAATGAGACGCATTTACAAGAGAAAAGCAGATAAGGTGTTTATTGCTCGTCGTTTACACACACACACACACACACACACACACATTACGGCCAGTGTAGTTGGTCAGTTCCCCTATAGCGCATGTGTTTGGACTGTGGAGCACCCGGAGGAAACCCACACCAACACGGGGAGAACATGCAAACTCCACACAGAAACACCAACTGACCCAGCCGAGACTCAAACCAGAGACCTTCCTGCTGTGAGGCCAGTGTGCGACCTTTATAATGTTATGTACATTTAATCATTGACATTACTAGCTTATATTAGTGATATTATTCATATTATTAGTGTCACAGTATTAGCGTCTGAAATAAGCCAAACACCTGTGTGTGTGTGTGTGTGTGTGTGTGTGTGTTCTCTGTAAAAGCTGCACAGGGCTGATCTGCTGAAGGGTGTGACACCACAGCTCTTATCTTCTTTAAACTCCTCAGCTTCAGTTACTGTGCTTCACGGCCGTCGCCTGCAGGAAACATCAGTGTGTGTAGATTAGAGGAGTCCGTTTGACCAGCATCTGCAGGAACACGTCACAGTAGAGCCAGTGATTCTGACTTCAGCTCTACAGCACTGCTCTGCTTCACTTTAACACATGTTTAGGGTCTATTCAGATCAACACTGAGAGTGAAAACAACTGCAGTCTTCAACAGTTTATTTAAATCAGCGTATAATCCACATATATACACACATTAACCCAACAGAACACTGGTTAGAGAATAAATAGAGCAGCACTCTTCAGGAGGATCACTGTGTTGAGGTCTAGCGTGAGGTAGACGTTTGTTTTAAATACACAGAGGAATTAAATAAAGCACTTCACATCATATATACACACAGAGGAAACATTCACAGATGAACACAGCACAGTTATCTGTGCAAACTGGCTATAGTGAGACTACAGTTCAACACAAACGCTGTGGAGCGTCCGGGAGCTCCTGAAGACCCCGAGGTGGAGTCAGCACACCAGTCACTCCCATTCTGACAACAAGACCAGGTCATAAATATAATAAGAGCCATGTAGACGACAATAAATATGTGTGTGTGTGTGTGTGTGTGTGTGTGTGTGTGTGTGTGTGTGTGTGTGTGTGTGAGGGATATATAAGCATGTTGCGTGTGTGTGTGTTCAGTGTGTGAGCTCCTGTGGGCACGGTGTATCTGCCTCCACATCAGCAGTGCCGGCGAGTCTCTTGCCATTCCAGGAGGACACACACCAGCAGCGCGGAGCCTGAGCCACCAGAGACGACACACACTGCAAACACACCCACAACACACACGTGCATTACACACATGGACAACACTGCAAACACACTGACAACAGACACTGCATTACACACTCACAGTACCTGTAATGCGTTCCCCCAACACTGGGGGGCACACAGATAAACACACACACACACACACACACCTGTTTGGCCTTGTAGAAGCCGTGTTTATCACAGTTGGGCAGGTAGAAACTGGTGAACTTCTCTCCCAACGCCTGCTGAGACTCTGTGATGACGTCCAGAGACGCGAGAAGCTCAGTGTGACACGGACCCTGCAGAAACACACACACACACACATTCAGGATGATGATTGACCCAAAAACACACACTTAAGAACTGAACATGAATGGTGAGTACTCTTAACCACAACACACTTCTGTACTTATAGCAGCCTGCGCTGAACATGAGAAACATGTCTGTGACATATCTGTGATGATAGATCATTAGAGAAGTCCATAATGGACTGAAGTGTGCTCTAGGGTACTGTTTAACAGAAGAGGGCGCTCTAGGCTAGTTTTTGATGGCGTTCTAGGCTATTGTTTAACAGCAGAGGGCACTCTAGGGTAGTTTTTAACAGCAGAGGGCGCTCTAGGGTAGTTTTTAACAGCAGAGGGCGCTCTACAGTAGTTTTTAACAGCAGAGGGCGCTCTAGGGTAGTTTTTAACAGCAGAGGGCGCTCTACGGTAGTTTTTAACAGCAGAGGGCGCTCTAGGGTAGTTTTTAACAGCAGAGGGTGCTCTACGGTAGTTTTTAACAGCAGAGGGCGCTCTAGGGTAGTTTTTAACAGCAGAGGGTGCTCTACGGTAGTTTTTAACAGCAGAGGGCGCTCTAGGGTAGTTTTTAACAGCAGAGGGTGCTCTACGGTAGTTTTTAACAGCAGAGGGCGCTCTAGGGTAGTTTTTAACAGCAGAGGGCGCTCTACGGTAGTTTTTAACAGCAGAGGGCGCTCTAGTCTAGTTTTTAACAGCAGAGGGCGCTCTACGGTAGTTTTTAACAGCAGAGGGCGCTCTAGGCTAGTTTTTGATGGCAATCTAGGCTATTGTTTAACAGCAGAGGGCACTCTAGAGTTGTTTTTAACAGCAGAGGGCGCTCTAGGGTAATTTTAAACAGCAGAGGTCAGTCTAGGGTAGTTTTAAACAGCAGAGGGCGCTCTAGGCTAGTGTTTGATGGCAATCTAGGCTATTGTTTAACAGCAGAGGGCGCTCTAGGGTAGTTTTAAACAGCAGAGGGCACTCTAGTTTTTTTAATTGTAAGATGTTTTGGACAAAGCATCTCCTGAATGTGAGTGTTCAACTGTCCCTTGCACTGCACCTGCTGGATGAGCTTCTGCCGGATGGCGTTGAGTTGTGACTTGATGCTCTCCTGTGCCTCCGCCGTGTCCCGCGGGTCCAGGGCTCTGTTCAGGCTCAGCAGGTGATGCAGTGAGCCCGGTTCAGACGTCAGCTCTGTGTCCTCTACAGAAACATTTCACAGTCAAACATCAGTCAGGAAACCTCATCAGAAAACTACCTTCACCAACAGCTCTACATAAGGTACTTATAGGCATGTGTTCTGGGAATGTTTACAAAATGCAATGCTCTGGAGTCTCCTCTTTAGGGAGGGGCCATCAGTTATTAAGGCGGGGCTATCAGTCCTTAAGGGACGGGCTCTTTTAACCTTTATTTTGGAAGGAATGGTCTTTGGGTTGCTGTGAACACCTTAGTGTGTAGATGTGTTGTCGCACTAGCCACTAATTTAATTTAATTACATTCTTTTATGTTGTTCTACAACCCCAAATCAGAAAAAAGTTGGTAGAGTATATAAAATGCAAATAAAAAAGTAGTGATCTCTAAATTAACTTGTATGGATATTTCACCTTCAGCAGTGCAGAACATCATTAAAGACTGAAGGAGTCTGGAGGAGTTTCAGTGCGTAAAGGACAAGAGCGCAAGCCTAAGCTGAACAACCGTGACCTCCGAACCCTCAGGGGGCGCTGCATCAAGAGTCCTCATTCATCTATAAGCAGATCAGCACATGGGCTCAGCACTACTGCGCTAAACCTGTGACAAGCAGCACAATACAGAGTCACATCCACAAACACCAGCCAACACTGCACTGTGCCAAGAGGAAGCCCTATGCTAACAGTGTCCAGAAGCGTCGTCCACTTCTCTGGGCTCGGAGGACAGTGGAGACGTGTGTGTGCTCAGATGAAGCAGTGTTTCAGGTGTTTTTGGAGAAAAAAAAGAAGAAGAGGATCCTCCAGACTGACACCAGCAACACGTCCAGAAGCCCGGAGTTCAACAAGACAATGCAGAACCACATCCAGCTCACATTACATAGTCCTGCTTGCTGAGGAAGAGGAGACAGACGCTGGACTGGCCTGCCTGCAGTCCCGACCTGTCTCCAATAGAGAATGTGCGGCATTTTGAAGCACTGAATGCAACAATGAAGACCCCGTACTGTTGGCCACCTTAAGACTTGTTTTCAGAAGGAATGGGGCAGAAGGACCCCTGAACACTTCAGCACTTGCTGTCCTCAGTCCCCAATTGTCTTTAAGTGTTGTGAAAAAGAACAGCAACATTACAGCGTGGTAAACACTTCACTGATACAGCTGTTTTTGGGGTTGTATTTTATTTTTCGATTGTGTGTGTGTGTGTGTGTGTGTGTGTGTTGATCTTGTGTTTGAATAAAGAATAATACTTAGAGAAGTGTACCTTCAGTAGGGTGGTGCTCCACACAGACGGCGTGCCCACGGGTCAGCGAGTGCAGCGGGCGCGGGTCTCCAGCTCTCGGGACGCAGCGCAGGCCGGCGCCGCAGTTTGCCGTGTGGACGCCGCAGGAGTCGCCGCTCCGCAGGGCGCAGGAGGAACAGCAGCCGCAGCCCGGATCCCGGACCACCTCAGCACAGCCGGGGGACACGGCAGGACACGCCGACAGCTGATCCGCAGAGCACGGGGCACAGCGGATGGGTTCAGGAGCTGGCACAGGAGACGCATCCAACACACACACCAGCACACACACCAACAACACACACACACACACCGCTCGCATAGCAGAAGAACAGGAGCTGGAGAGCTGAATATCTGGAGTTATCTGCCGCTGTGTGTCAGATCTGGCCCTCGCTTGCCCTGCGCTGGCTTTATATGCTCTGACAGGATGACCTCAGCGCGGTTAATCATTCACACACTCCACATCTGCATTAAGACGCTGTTTTCACAGCTTCACTCTGACTGCACACACCTCAATGTTGACTCTAGAACGGAGCGTGCTGCAGGATTCCTCCGGGATTCACTCCGTGTATGAGCCGTTCCTCAACAACAGGAGCGTGACGTTTGCTGTGGGCTATAACCTAAACACTGTCCACTACAGTAGTGTGGGACTCATTTCAACACTTGTGTTTTGGACTGCACTTGGAGTTGGGTCACAAAAACAAGGTCACGCGGGTGTTGCATAACAGGACGGGTCACTGCGAGGCCTTCCGCAATCACAACATGTTTTTCAAGAGGCGCCGCAGTAATGAAGCGTTCCTGGTGTAGTATTAGCACACCTCTGCAGCATTCGGCTTATCACCAAGGGCTGAGGTCAACCAGACGGTCAAGCCTGATTGAGGACGCTACACTTCTGAAGAGGAGTCTAGATACTAGTGCAGCAGTCGAGCCCTCATTAGGGGCCATGACTCCAGCGGTATTCACACAAGATTCACAACTCATGTCCGGTAGGATGACCGTAGGCTTGCCTATACACAAACACACACACACCCACACACACACACACACACCACGAGCAAATCATTTACATCCCACCCACACAAGTTTCATCCAAAGATTGAGCAAGAAGAAAGAAAACAGACTGGAGGAGGAGAGGAAACGTCAGCCTTCATCATGACCACAGACAGTGAGAGAAACACCCAAAGAAAACACCAATGCGGAGCTCAGATGTGTGTGTGTGTGTTTATGTGTGTGTGTTTGTCTCATTCGACAGTGAGCGTGTGTGTTGTGGCCTCCTCGATGTCCCACATCACATTGATCAGCCACTGCGGAAGATCCACCTGCACACACACACACACACAAACACACACACACACACACACACACACACACACACACACACTTCAGACTTACATCAAAACACTCCTGAGTCCTCCTGCAGGTTCAGTCGCCTGCGTCATGTTCAAACTCTGCACTCATCAGCACAGTAGATCTGATGGTGAGGGTCCGGCATGCTGTCTTTCAGACCTGTGACTCACCTTACTGTAGGTCTGCAGCAGTGATCGTGATGCTCGGGCCGATGAAGAACTCCTCTTTGAGTCTCGTGTCCTGGGTCTGTAGGTCTGCCATGTCTGGATGGTTCTGAGGGTGGATCTCCTCGGTTTTTTGCTCTGGCGGTCTCCCTGATCTTCAGAATCAAACTCCAGAGGTTCGTCCGTCTCCACCAGCACATCTGGATCCACAGATTCGTCCGTCTCCAGGAACTCTTCCAGATCTACAGATTTCTCCATGTCTGAAGACGGGTCCGGCTCCAGCTGCTCTGAGATGGTGTGCAGGGAACTGATGGAGGTCATGCTCAGCTCTAGAAGAACTTCTGGATGAAGACAAAACTATATACAGCTGAAGTCAGAGTTATTCACCATCTGTTTATTTTCCCCAGTTTCTGTGTATCAGAGAGCAGATTTCTCCAACACATCTCTAATCATAACAGTGTTAAAAACTCATCTCTAATCACTGATTTATTTCCTCTTCATCATGATGACAGTAAATAATATTAGACTAGATATTCTTCAAGACACTTCTATACAGCTTACAGTGACATGTAAAGGCTTCACTAGGGTAATTAGGGTAAAGTTAGGGTAATTAGGCAAGTCATTGTATAACAGTGGTTTGTTCTGGAGACTATTGAAAACAAATCTAGCTTAAAGGGGCTAATAATATTGAGCTTAAAATGGTGTTTAAAACATTAATAATTCTAATTATTCTAGCCGAAATAAAATAAATCAGACTTTCACTAGAAGAAAAAATATTATCAGACACACTGTGAACATTTCCTCAATCTGTTCAACATCATCTGGGAAATAATTAATGAAGAAAAAAAAATCTAATTTGTGAGAATAATTCTGATATATATATGAGCAATATGGGAGATTTGGGTTGTTTCAGTCATGTTCTGTATATCACTGTATTATTTTAATAAAGACTGTACACCTCAAACTCACACAATAATAATCTGCTGCTTTATCTGTTATGAACGCTTTCATCATGATAAATCCTACTGTAGTGAGAGTATAGTGTTGTCTACTGAGGGAACACTGATGAGGGAACACCCGAACACTCGCGGAGTTTGTGATGAGGATCAGCTTGTTTCTTCATCTGAATAGATCTGAGGAGTCTGCTTTATGTTAGAGCTTTAGTGAAGGTGGATCATGTCTGACCTGAAGGGTGAACACTGTGCACAGAATCACAGACAACAGGAGGGACAAGGAGATAGACTAGCCACTGTGAACTTACATCTCACTAATCTGAGGAAACTAGCATTGCAGAACTCATTCACTCATTCAGCTTAGTCCCTTATTCATCAGGGGTCGCCACAGTGGAATGAACCATCAACTGTTCTAGCATATGTTTTACACAGCGGATGCCCTTCCAGCTGCAACCCAGCACTGGGAAACACACACACACACACTCATACACTACGGCCAGTGTAGTTGATCAGTTCCCCTATAGCGCATGTGTTTGGGAAACCGGAGCACCCGGAGGAAACCCACGCCAACACGGGGAGAACATGCAAACTCCACACAGAAACACCAACTGACCCAGCCGAGACTCGAACCAGCAACCTTCTTGCTGTGAGGCCACAGTGCTGACCACTGCTCCACCTTGCTGCCCAGAATTGCAAGACATTATTCAGAGCTGGAAGTGTGCGATATGAAGTCCCAAATCTGCATATAATATAATGAGAATCATAATGACGTCTCTGAGAGCTCTCAGAATGACATACTGCAATCCTGAACATGCTGACTGCTTTCTCAAAATTGTGAGACATGAACTTGCGTCTGGCTAAACATTTTAATATTGTGAGGAGTTGCAAATGCAGGCAGTGAGCTGAACCTCTGCAGTAAAGCATTGCTGTCGCCATGATGGCAGAAACAAACGTCCATAATAAACACTGAATACAACTGAACATTCTCCAGCTGACTGGAACAGCCACTAACCAGCTTATTTACATCAACACGGCTTCATCAGGCATCATCCAGTACATTACACAGCTCACCTGCTGCAGACACACACGTCTCTCCAGAGCTCACCTGTGGACCTCATCAGATACAGGTACACTCTCTCCTGACTGAGGAAACACTGCCCTCGCAGGCCTGGAGGAATCAAACATCTACAGAGGAGCCAATACACCGCTCTGCAGACTGATCTCAAATCTCGTTTGCTTTGCTTCCTCCATCTGTTGACATATTTGGTGTGATGTTTAATAGCAACGTGCCACATCTCAACAATGTGTATAACTGTGCTTTTCTATCATGAATTGCTGGTCAATTATATTATATGCTACCAATGCAGGAAAGTGATATTCATTATTCATGATGTGATGTTATATTAATAATACATGAGCTGTTAATAAATGCAAAACATATGATCATATTAAACAGAGTCAGCACACATAACATATATAGATATAATCAGTATAATCAGCACTTGCAGACACTGTAGTGTATGTAGTACTCATTATCAGTAACAGGTCATATAAAGGGGCAGCACGGTGGCTCAGTGGTCAGCACTGTGGCCTCACAGCAAGAAGGTCTCTGGTTTGAGTCTGGGTCAGTTGGTGTTTCTGTGTGGAGTTTGCATGTTCTCCCTGTGTTGGCGTGGGTTTCCTCCGGGTGCTCCAAACACATATGCTATAGGGGAACTGATCAACTACACTGGCCGTAGTGTATGAGTGTGTGTGTGTGTGTGTGTGTGTGAATGAGTGTGTATGGGTGTTTCCTAGAACTGGGTTGCAGCTGGAAGGGCATCCGCTGTGTAAAACACATGCTGGAATAGTTGGCGGTTCATTCCGCTGTGGCGAGCCCTGAAATAGAGCTGAAGGAAAGTGAATGCGTGTAAACACAGACACTCGGAGCCGCTGTTCTTCAATACTCTCTTTATTATAAAACCTCATATTGCTGGAGTTGTCACTGTACAAAGATCAGCATATCAAACACTGCTGTATTTACAAAATACACCTCTGTTTATCAAAGAGCTAAAAGGCAAACGACTTCAACCACCGCAAGCATGTCAAATAAGGCAAGAATACTGTCCGGACAGATCTGCATTAGAGAGAGCGACGGACCCACACCCTGAAGAGAAGCGGCATGATGCAGAACATCAGCAGAGAAACTGCCCTGTTGTTCCTTCATTGTGACTCCTAAACCGGCTCAGAAATGAGGCATACAGAATGTTTTGTGCTTGTAAACACACACCAGAGATCTATATGGTGTGTGTTTGTGTGTGTGACACAGCATTCCCGCCTCCCAGGTCACTGACTTCAGTGTCAGCAGTGGGTCGCTGTACCCTGCCGTTCCCTTTACTGACCTCATTAACATCAAACACAGGTGAAGCCCCAGTAACACACATCCCTCAGTCCTCCGTCAGTCTGTCAGCTCTCATACACACACACACACACACACACTGTACACAACCGGCATCTGACAGTTTCAGTCCTCCGACAGTCACAGATTATTATTATTATTATTATTATTATTATTACAGCGACTGTTGATGACAGAATCATGTCCAATCACTACACGTCAGATATAATTGGCACATATCCTTAACTGAGTTCATCTCTGCTAATGACACACTACATCACTACATGCATACAGCAGGGTCTGAGCATGATATACACATCATTTACAGACAGAAGCTATGCTATTTGGCCAATCTGGACTAGTAAACTGGATGAGGACGGACTTTATTGTTGGCTTGAGAAACCCCAGCTTGAATGTTTGTATTAACTCTAAAAGCTTGAGGTTTGAAGCAGCTTCTATAGTAATCTAAGGGGCTCGGATGTTGCTAAGCTTTACTAGGGTACTTTGACTGGTTGCTATCCAGTTGCTGCTAGTGTGATCTGATTGGTCACTGCATGCTTACATGATTAGCATGTCACTAGCATGTTGTTAGCATTTGTTACACTTAGCCAATCACAGTTAGCATGTGTGGCAAGTTCTGTTTTTATCAGAGCCAAATCCCATATCTTTAATGTTCTGATGCAGAAATATAGGGCTTGTTAAACGGTTGCTAGGGTAGACTGTTTTGTTGCTAAGGAGTGGCTTGGAAGCCTACAGTCATGTTTCTCCAATGGCAGCCTGCCAGTATGAATGACAAAGCAAACCCAGTGTCTGTATGATGTTCATATTCTAAGATATACTTTTTAGGTTTGGGTTGCTAGGGTGGGGTAAATGGTTGCTATGGTGTGACCAGATTGTTGTCGAGTGATATTTAAAAGGTTATTGTCAGACTAAATGCAATCAGCCTATCTTCATTTCTCTAGAGTGTTCTGATGTGGAGATAGCCATATCCGCTTTTACAATGGAAGTCAATGGGGCAGTTGCTAGGGTGCTACACCTCGTTGCTAGGTTGTGGCAAGAAAGTGGAAAGATCAGCATTTTTTGGCAGCTCGGTGGACTGGGTTAAATGAGCCCAGCCGCATTTTTGTACAACAGTCAAATGATGCAAAATTATGAGGACACAAAATATGGTCCAATGTTAAACCAATGGGACTTTTCCGAAATTTCCGAGATGATTTTTTGAAAAACTATAGGTCAGATCAGTACAAAAAGACATATACGCATGAGTCAGAATAGTGTGAAGGTCTGACATGAGTTTAGTGGATATAGCTTGAATGCTCTAGGAGGAGATACATTTTAAACGAAGATGACGTTTATATAATAGATCAGTAGATCATTCTCAAGCCAACAGAATAAATGAGTGTCTCTGGTCACATGACTCATATTTTCAGATCGTGCATTATTTTAAACATCACCATCAGGTTTGGGTCACTGCAATATGTAATTTCAGTGTCTTTCAGACCCCACCGTACACATCAGTGTTTCTCAACCACGTTCCTAGAGGAGAACCAGCACTGCATGTTTTAAATGTCTCCTTTGGTTGTCACACCCATCACAGGTCTCTCAGCCTCTCCTAATGAGCTGATGATCTGAAGCAGGTGTGTTTGGTGAAGGAGACATGGATAATGTGCCGGGCTGGTGCTCTTCCAGGAACATGGTTAAGAAACACTGGTATAGATGAACGTCAGCTTGTAGTTTATAGCTAGAACAGTCAGTCAGTGTGATGATGAAGCTCTCTTTAGGCTGTATTAAACTCCCTGATGTCTACACACACACACACACACACACACACACACACACACACACACACACACACACACACACAAACTGCTTTAAACAGCTATTTGTATATAAGCTATCCTGATGTAAGGCTTCGGAAGCATCACATAACTTGATTATTATTGTATTATTATTGTCAAAGTGCAGCTATACATGTGTCATCAGGATGGAAATCTTTAGAGTCATGACATGATGAAGAGTGTGAGGAGACGAGTCATGGTTCAGTGCATTATTTGTCTGGATGCAGAGTGTGTCTTTGTTCTATTGCCGTTCTATATAGGAAAATCAAAACACATTCATTTCAATGCACTGGAGAGTTCAATACCAAAAATACACACACTCTGCTCATAATAATATCTATATGTACAGCTCATAGCAGATGATGGCAAAATATGACAAATGACAGCTTCCCAGACAGCGAACATGTGTTCTGTGAATGTTCTGAGTGAGTCCAGAATGATATTAGGAATGTCCAGGATTTAACTTCATATATATTTTTTCTTAGCAGTGAAACATTCGATTTTATAAATTGGCCATAATGGGAGTGCTGTTTTAAATGTTCTCTGAATATTATTATAAAATGGATGAATAAATGTAAACTGAATGCAACAGATCAATGTTTATAAGAATGTTTCTGTGCCAGTAACTGTTCCAGACCTGATAACTGTGATTGAACATTCTATTAAGATTACTGGAAGAGCGCTTGTTTGCAACCTTAGGCAAACATTGGCAGAACGTTTGCATTTTTATACAATTGCTAACAATTATTTGAGGCTTTAATCTCCACACTCATATCAGGATTGATTAATCGCTGTGCTCCTGTCTCAATTAACTGGCTGTACTTGTTTCTTCAATTAGCCAATGTACTCATGTCCTGATTCATCACTCCGCACATGAAAAGATTTATCAATTAATTGTTGTACTCATGTCTTACTGTACTCAGCTCTCATTTACATGTTGTACTCATCTCAATAAATCACTCATGTCTTGATTAATCAGACTTTTGTCTCGATCAACTGTGCATTTATCTCAATTATACTCATCCCTCACTTAAGTGTACTCGTCTTAATAAAAGTCTGTACTCGTGTCTCAATTATTCATTGTACTCATGTGTTGATTATACATGCATGTGCCTCGATTAATCACTGGCCTCATGTCCTAGTTATTTGTACTCATGTCTTGATTAATCGTGTACTCAAGTGTACTCAGTAATCATACTTGATTCCTGATTAATTGTACTCATGTCTCGAATAATTGATGCACCCATGTGTAATTAATTGCTGCGTTCATGTCTTGATAAATCGCTGTATTTGCATCTCGATTAAGCATCACACTCATGTCTCGGCCAATTGTTCGCTTGTCTTGATAAACCACTGTACTTTTGTCTCGATTAATCGCTGTGCTCATGTCTCCACCAAATTTACACATGTCTCCATAACTGCATTTGTTTCTTGATTAATCGAAACACTCATCTCGATTAATCATCATACTGATGCCTCGATTAATCACTGTGCACATGTCTTAGTTGATCACTGTACTCATCTCTTGGTCAAATGTAAACATGTCTTGATAAATGCGCTAGTTTCTTAATTAATCGTAACACTTATCTTGATTGGTTATAGTGATCCTCTCGATTAATCGTCATATTAATGTCTCGGTTAATTGCCATAGTCATGTCTTAATTAATTGCTGTACTCATGTCTCAATTAAATGTACTCATGTCTTGATAATTGCACAAGTTTCTTGATTACTCATAACACCTTTATCTATTAATCTTAGTAATCCTCTCGATTAATCGTCTCGATTAATCACTGTACTCATGCCTCAGCCAAATGCAATCATGTCTTGATAAATCCACCAGTTTCTTGATTAATAATAACACTTATCTCGATTAATTGTGGTACTCCTCTGGATTAATCATCATACTCATGTCTCGATTTATCACTGTGCTCATGTCTCAAAGAAATGTACTCATGCCCTTGATAAATGCATTAGTTTCTTGATTAATTGTAGTACTTCTCTCGATTAATCCTTGTCCTCATGCCTCGTTTAATTGCTCCAGCATGTTTTCGCAGTGCTCGATCCGCCCTACACCTCCTGCTCTTTGGTCTCCTCCTCTTCCCCGACTGTAGGCACATTGGTGGTGTTGCTGTGTCCGTGGGGTCCGTGGAAACTGCTGCTCAGGCCGACTCTCGCCGCCAGGCCGGATGTTGCGGAGGAGACGCTGCCGGCTTTGGTCTGCGTGCTGCTGGTGCGGGCGATGGCATGAACCCTGCGCTCCAGCCCGCCCGTGTGGTGCGGCGCTCGGATCCCCGGATCCTGCGCTTTTCCCTCCAGGAAGTAGGTGAGCATCTGACCTTTGCCCTTTACACTGACATTGCCACGACACATCAGGTCATAGTTGTTCTGGAGCAGACGGTACACGTCCTCTGTCACCTGCAACATTACACATATGCCAGTTTGTGGTGATCAGTTCATCTGTGCATGTCATGAAGAACAGCTCTAGTAATCTTTAATTGAGATCTGAAGATGCACTTCCTGTTGGTTTTCATTTCATTCTGTCTTCAATCTGAGGTAGTGGGTGTGGCTAACATACTTTACCACGCCCCTCCAGCTGTCATCGCTATGACACTGAACAGAAATGGTGAGGAGGAGGAGGAGTCTGTTATGCTCTAATAACTCGCCCTAAACCCTTTTCCCATCTTTCTGAACGAAACGCCTACTTCACTACATCCAATCAGCTCGCAGTGGAAAAACAAGCCACGCCCACTGTTTTCTCATTTAATATTCTGTTTCTCTAGGAAATGTTCGCGATATGTAAAAGAAACAGTCTCAGCCTACGGTTGATGCAGACTTTAAGGCTGGTAAAGTGTAAATGTCGACATGATCACCTGTATTTTCCCAGGCACACCTGTGCTGTCCATCCGGCTGGCCACGTTCACTGTGTTCCCCCAGATGTCGTACTGCGGCCGGCGAGCCCCGATCACACCTGCCACCACTGGACCCACATTAATACCTGAGGATTCACAAACAAAACTCACTAAACACCCTCAAGGGACAGGTAAACGAACCAAACAAACTACAAATCCTCCTTTACTGATCCCTCACTGCTTCCAAACCTGACTTCTGCTGAACAAGGAGGAAGATATTTTGAAGACCGCTCAAGATGATCACCCTTGACTTCTATGATATTAGTCTTTTCTTACAGTGAAAGTCAAAGTTGTTTTCAGCATTCTTCAAGATATCTTCTTTAGTGATGGTTTGAACCCACTTGAGGGAGGGTAATCAGTGAGCAGACTGTGATATTTGGCTGAATTATTCCGTTAACATCGTCTAAACTCAATAATTCTCCATTTTAGTCTGCATCATTCTTAGCATCCTGTTGGGGATTATTAAATTACATTTCTGCATTTGGCAGATTCCCTTATTTCACTGCTGTTGTCTACTGATATTTCACTGTATTTCATATTGGTGTTAGTTATAATGTCAACGAGCAGTTATTCATCAATGATTTAAATTAGAAATTATAAACACAATACAGAAAAAGGCTAATAGATTTGACTAAAACATTTTGAAGTAGTAAAATTAAGCAAAAAAAGGAATTTTCTAATTATTAGCTATTTTTGTCAAATAAAGTTATTTTAACTAAATGGAAAATGTGAAGTATTTTCTTTCCGACTATTAGAAATTAAATATATCGCGTTTATTATATTTTAATATTTATATTAATTATATCTTTGGTTAATATATTCACTCATTCATTCATTTTCCTTCGGCTTAGTCCCTTTATTTTTCAGAGGTCACCACAGTGGAATGAACCATTAACTATTCCAGCATATTTTTTACAAAGTGGATGCCCTTCCAGCTGCAACCCTGTACTGGGAAACACCCATACACACTCATTCACACACACACACACACACACACACACACACACACACACACACACACACACACACACACACACACACACACTCATACACTACGGCCAGTGTAGTTGATCAGTTCCCCTATAGTGCATGTGTTTGGACTGTGGGGGAAACCGGAGCACCCGGAGGAAACCCACACCAACACAGGGAGAACATGCAAACTCCACACAGACACACCAGCTGACCCAGCCGGGACTCAAACCAGAGACCTTCTTGGCCTGTTATTATATTATATTATATTATATTATATTATATTATATTATATTATATTATATTATATTATATTATATTATATTATATTATATTATATTATATTATATTATATTATATTTATGTAATATTTGAATATTTAAGTCGATAAATATTTTATCCAAAGTTTGTTTTAACACAGTAAATGAGAGAAGTAAGTGAAACTCTATGTGCTGTGTGCATGTTCTCCTAATCATCTCTTTCTTCTGTCTGTTTTCCTCTGTGCTGAGCTCAGTGGTGCAGGTGTCTCCAGACTCACCCACTCTCAGCACAAAGTCATTATAAGACTGATAGTTGATTTCATCCAGAACGTCGAACATCTCGATGGCGAAGTCTGCTATGGTGCTCAGGTGAGTGGCCGTGGATTTCTTGGCCTGTGAATGAAGGAATGATCATGTTTAGAAAGGCTCTGCCGGTGTGTTCACGTCATTTTATAACAGCAGGATTTGGTGACCTTGGTTCCGATGGTGGGCACCAACCCCACCGCTGACATGTAGGTGCTGCCGATGGTCTTGATCTTCTCGATGTCCTTATAACACTCTTTATCCATCAGCTGAGACAGAGGAAGGAGACAAGCGAGAGGTTAACTACAGGAGCTGTGCGTCACTGCAAAGATGCACATCAAACTGGAGCATCACAGAAAATATTAGCCCACGATTTTCAAAACGTATGCACATCCTGATGTCCCCATTGAGCTGTTTTACTGATTTAAGCTGATTCTCCATCATGTGCATGTGAACAGGTGTGTGAGGATGGCCAGGGATGTTCAGACCTCGTCGAAGTCAGCGATGATCTCATTGAGCAGCCGCAGACACTCCACGCCCATGTTGTTTCCGTCCAGCTCGATGTAGAAGTCGTTGAAGTTGGGAATGGATGCGAACAGAACCCCGACCTGAGCATACGACTGATAGTACAGATCCTGCAGAGACAGAAGCGGAGGATCAGATCAGTCACACACAACACTGTGGTACAAACGTGGTGCAGGCAGAGTAAAACATCTGTCGCAAACAAAACTCAGAATAAGAGGGAGATCACAGCCCTGAATCAGCGGCGTATCCTGCACGCTTGCTATTGTTGTATAAAAAAGGCACCTCTCATCATAAAAAGCGCATTCACTGCGATCGAGAGTCGTCCTTTTAAACGCAGTGCTGAAGGGAAACACCCACACAGCACTACAGATCTACACCAGTACTATAGTGCTGTCACCAGTACTAGATTCAAGTTAAACCAAGGTATCTTTTCCGATGGTTAGTATTAGCATTTCAGTGTCCTTATCAGGTAGCACGGTGGCTCAGTGGTGTTGCATTGAGTCCTAAAAGAATGAAAGTCGCTGGTTCGAGTCCTGGCTGGGTCACTCCGGGTGCTCCACAGTCCAAACACATGCGCTATAGGGGAACTGATCAACTACACTGGCCGTAGTGTATGAGTGTGTGTGTGAATGAGTGTGTATGGGTGTTTCCCAGTACTGGGTTGCAGCTGGAAGGGCATCCACTGTGTAAAACATATGCTGAAATAGTTAGCGGTTCATTCCACTGTGGCGACCCCTGATTAATAAGGTAATAAGCCGAAGGAAAATGAATGAATGAATGAATGAATGAATGAATGTCGTTATCGTCAAATCCGTGAGTGATAATTGCAGTTTTGAAAACTCACGGAAAATTCTGTAACTTGGCGATTGGTGCATCTGAATAAGCTCCAATGCCGGTTTATAGAGACAGGTGAAATATATATCTGTTTATTGAGCTGAAGTGTGTTGAATTAGCCGTGATTTAGAGAGTGAACTGCACACTCCTGAGGACACTCACTGAGTTAAACTGTTATTAAATCAGTCAGGAATATCACAGTTAGATTTCTCATCACAATGCTTTTAGACAGCAAAGTGAACACGGATCCCTGACATCTCATTTTAAACATGCAGGTTTAACAAACAACACCTCGAATAACACAATGAAATCTATAACCTATAAAACACACTGAGTAAATGATTTAAACAAACATAGCTCGATTAAACAAATCTGAAAATGCAGAATACATGCTGTTTGCCACAAAATGTGCATGTTCACAAACAATGTGGTGACATTTGTTGTTGAGCAGGTCATTTTAATGAAGACATTCTGCTCACTGTATTTGCAATATTCATAGCATTATACACACACTGGCCACTTTAATAGGTACACCTGTCCACATAGAGGATTTAAGAGACTTTGAATGTGGCATGGTTGCTGCTGCCAGACGGGCTGCTCTGAGTATTTCAGAAACTGCTGATCTACTGGGATTTTCACGCACAACCATCTCTAGGCTTTACAGAGAATGCTCCGACAAAGAGGGAATATCCAGTGAGCGGCAGTTCTGTGTGCGCAAATGCCTTGTTGATGAGGTCAGAGGTCAGAGGAGAATGGCCAGACTGGTTCCAGCAACAGTAACTCAAATAAGCACTCGTTACAACCGAGCTCTGCAGAAGAGCATCTCTGACCACACAACACGTCCAACCTTGAGGCGGATGGGCTACAGCAGCAGAAGAGCACACCGGGTGCCGCTCCTGTCAGCTAAGAACAGGAAACTGAGGCTACAATTCACACAGACTCACCAAAACTGGACAATAGAAGATTGGAGAAACGTTGCTGCTCTGATGAGTCTCCATTTCTGCTGACACATTCAGATGCTCGACTCACACTTCGCCCTCAACAACATGAAAGCATGGATCATCCTGCCTTGTATCAGCGGTTCAGGCTGGTGGTGGTGGTGTAATGGTGTGGGGGAGATTTTCTTTGGGTCCATTAGTACCAATTGAGCATCAACGCCACAGCCTACCTGAGTATTGCTGCTGACCATGTCCATCCCTTTATGAGCACAGTGTCTCCATCTTCTGATGGCTACTTCCAGCAGGATAACGCAGCATGTCATAAAGCTCAATCATCTCAGACTGCTGAACATGACGATGAGTTCACTGTACTCAAATGGCCTCCACAGTCATCAGAGCTCAATCCAATAGAGCAGCTTTGGGATGTGGTGGAACGGGAGATTGGCATCATGGATGTGCAGCCGACAAATCTGCAGCAACTGTGTGATGCTATCATGACAATATGGAGCAAAATCTCTGAGGAATATTTCCAGTAGCTTGTTGAATCTCTGCCATGAAGCATTAAGGCAGACCTGAAGGCTAAAGGGGTCCGACCCGGTACTAGTACGTTGTACCTAATAAAGTGGCCAGTGAGTGTACATCTCCACTAAAGAATGGCTCCTGCACTGAGAATCATCATTGGTAGGATTTTCTTCATTAGTGTAAGGTCAGGGGTGGTAAACGACTGATATGGGCTGGATGTAAACACTGAGTGATGTTCAACTTCATTTCTTAGTTTAAATTCAGCCGTATATCAGTGATGTGCACCCCCTGACCTTAAACTAGTGTGGTGAATCCAGTGAATGATGTGTGTCAGTGTGAGGAGCGTGTGTGTTACAGCAGTGTGAGTGTGAGTAACTGGTGATGTTGCAGCACACCTGATGCTCGGAGGATCTCACCATGTTTCTGGGGTTGGACAGCAGGAAGTGTTGAGCCACGTGCACAGGAAGCAGATTAAACAGGATCCTCTTATTGTCCAGTTTGACTTTCTCCATGCCGTCTCTCTCCTCCTCTGCCTGAACACACACACACACACAGCATGAACACTCCACATGTGCAGCGCATTAGGGAACAGCTGATAGTGCATTGATAGCTTTGGCATGTGGTCACAGCAGTATGAAAGCGCCCCCTGCTGGACCAAAAACTCCTCTATCTCCCTCTGAGTGTCCACTCACTGAATATAAGTGTTAGTAAAGCTGTCAGGGTAAATGCTCCATCATCATATATAGTCTATATTCACCGAGAGCTGGAGGAACATGAGCACTTTCACAGGGTTAGGAGCCCTGTGCACATATATGCTCAATTACTTTACGTATAGTTACATGTGTTTGTTATATATAGTGCTGTGTGTGTGTGTGTGTGTGTGTGTGTATGATGTACCTGAGTGGCCCACAGGAAGTCCAGCCGCAGTTTGAGGTCCAGCTGTCTGGAGTGAAGAGCCACAGCAGTGGAGAAGAGCAGCAGAGACAGAAGCGGCTCCAGACCCCGAACACTCAACAGAGCCCAGCTGAACACACACACACACACACACACACATGCACGCAAACACACACACAGATCAGCAGCTGTTTGAAGACTTAATGGAGAAATGTTGCTCCTGAAATACATTTTTGCAGGGTGGGACGACTGCTGTATTGACAACTGATCAGCTGATCAGTAAATACTGTAGTATACTCTAGTTTTTACTACAGTAAACTGTGGTGTAGTATAATATACCCTACAGTTAAAGAAAAGTACAGTGTTGCGTCATTTGTTTATATTACTGTAGTTGTTATTTTACCATGGCAACTAGAACCATGACAACAGATTACTATAGTTGTTGTGTTACCATAGCAACTGTAGTATCACCACAACAGATCAATTATTATGGTAGTTGTGTTACCATAGCAACCATAGAATCGCCAAAACAATTCAGTTACTATAGTAGTAGTTGTTACCATAGCACCTGTAGAGTCACCACAACAGATCAATTACTATAGTTGTTGTTGTGTTACCATAGCAACTGTAGAATCACCACAACAGATCAGTTACTATAGTTGTTGTGTTACCATAGCAACTGTAGAATCACCACAACAGATCAATTACTATAGTTGTTGTGTTACCATAGCAACTGTAGTCACCACAACAGATCAATTACTATAGTTGTTGTTGTGTTACCATAGCAACTGTAGAATCACCACAACAGATCAGTTACTATAGTTGTTGTGTTACCATAGCAACTGTAGAATCACCACAGCAGATTGGTACTTCACTACAGTGTGGTTGAGAATGGCTGTAGTGTTCACTGTACAGTACCGTAGTGTTTCCTGCAGTGTGTCTGTGGTGGTCGTGTCTCACCCAGAGGCGCGTCTGAATCCGCTGAGCTCCAGGATGGTGATGTAGAGCACCAGCAGCAGCAGCAGCAGGATCATCTTGGGGATCCAGGAGACCCGCAGGAACAGCGCCATGCTCAGCGTTCCCAGCATGCAGCACAGGAAGGCGTACTGAGCGCCTGCGCACGGCAGCTCCGCCATGGTGCGGTTCAGGCCCGCTGCCGCGTCGATGATCACGATGGAGCGCGTGGAGTTCGAGGGCCAGAGCCACGGCATACAGCCCACCTGACACACACACACACACACACACACACACACACACACACAGCTCATCGTCAGCAATCGTCTGTCAGTAGCTGTGTCTCCATCCAAATATGCTAATAAGATTCATGCACGAACTGGAATATTACATAAAACATCTGCGAATAAATCAACGTTTCCAGTCAATGAGGATGAGAAGAGGAGAAAGAGCTGGCATTTATGAGGCGTTTTACAATCAGCACATCAACACTGCAGATCTGCTCTGCTTTGTCCAGTAATGCGGCCCATCACACACATTTACATCAGCACTGTTCATCTGTAGTAGACATGACACACTGTCCCTCATCATCCACACACATTAAACTATCCAGCAGCAGTCAGTAACGCAGCATCATCTGCTGTCATGGCTTTACAATCAATAACTGTGATTATGATGGAAGTCAATGGAGCAAAAACACAACAACATTACCAAAGCGGAGTCAATCTGAACACACACGAGCGTTCACACTCTGCCTCAGAATCTCAGAATCAGCTCGACTTTAAACTCTGGTTATTCGCAGATGTCGTCTGCCCAGTTGATGATTTATTCCAGAACGCAGATCTACAGTGATGATGAGTGTAAAGTGCTGTATTTACCACACAGGCCTGGGCCACGGCGTATATTAAGAGCACGATGAACACACACAGAGCGGTGCGGATCTGTATGGTGAGGCACCCTGGAAAACACTGACACACACACACACACACACAGTGCAATGAGGGAGTGTCTCGAAAACAGCAATGCATTTCATACACACTATACGTGAACAGGTGTGTGCGGCGTGGAGTCTCTCACCTGAACTCTAGTGATATGCAGGTACATGATACACACGACCAGGAAGCAGATGCAGAAGACCAGCAGCACCAGCACCACAGTCCCTCTGGGGAAACACCACGCTGAATCAGTATACACCATTACAGCTGACCGCACCGCTGCTCAATATTATTATCATTCCAGTTGTGTACAGAGTAAATCACAGTTATACAATGCCATGCTTAATTAACCTAATTAAGCCTTTAAATGTCCCTTTACACGGAGTACTACAGTCTGACTAGGTAATTAGTAAAATATGATGCACTGTCATCATGACACATATGTATATATATATATATATATATATATGTCAGTCAAACGATTAAATGTGATAATCACATCCAAAATAAACGCTCATACTTACAGTATATTTGTGGGTACTGTGTGTATTTTTGTGTATATAAATATATGCATGTGTGTTGTATAAAACATTTCTTTATATACATATATATACATATATATTCACTTCTTTAACTGCTCGCACCATCTGACCTGTCATTAATCAACATAATGATAATAATAATAATAATAATAATAAATAATAATAATAATAAATAATGATAATAATAATAATAATAATAAAAATAATAAATAATAATAATAATGATGATAATAATAATAATAAAAATAAAAATAATAATGATAATAATAATAATGATGATAATGATAATAATAATAATAATGATAATAATAATAATAATAATAATAATAAATAATAATAATAATAATACTAATAATAACAATAATAAGTAATTAGATGGAAATAATGTGATGATCATCATCAGTGATTGTGCTCAGCGTACTGTGGGATGATGAGCAGGTAGAGGAAGCCCAGCAGAACCACCAGGAGCAGCGACAGAACCACAGCGCCGGTGAAGTACTCGTCATTCAACTGATGATACTGCACACACACACACACACACACACAATGACCCACAACGACACATAACCCTACGCATGACGCCATATTGATCAATCAGACGCCAGCAAAAGGAGACAGAAGCACACGATCCAATCCAGTCCAGTCATCACTCATGAGCTCAATAGGACATGTTGCTGGACTAACATCTCTGCTGATCCTGGAACAGCACTCTATTCATTCATTCTCCTTCAGCTTAGTCCCTTTATTCATCAGGAGTCGCCGCAGTGGAATGAACCACCAACTACTTCAGCATATGTTTTACACAGTGGATGCTCTTCCAGCTGCAACCCAACAGCAGGAAAACATTCCAGTCAGATTTCAGGGATCTGTTTAGCGGTTATGCTACGGTTATGGTTGTGCACTTCTGCATGATTGTTCTCCAGCGATTCAGTTCTGAATTTGGGAATGATTTAGTTATGCTTGGGTTTAGGGGTAGGGAACAGGTATGGACACATTCTCAAACAGAACTGATGGTCCAGGATCACAGCGTTCTTGGCAAAACCATGATGTGAGAACTCAGACACTTCTATAGGAATCTGCCACTGGCTCTGCTGTACGCCTCTATAGTGGTCACACATCATTAGTCATGGATATGTCCAACAGTTGATTAGTCTCATGAATCTATTCTCTGTGTAACCGTGCATGTTGTTAAAGCAAAGGAGAGAGGCAGATCCATGTGCAGGTGTAGACTTTATTAATAAATCCACAGTCATCCAAAAACTCCAATCCGGACTGGATTTCATCGGTGAATATGGGCTGACACCATGGTAAATGTGACTTTAGTCTAATTCTAGCATCTGTGTGAGGAGCCCTGAGTCTCAGTCCTGCTAAATCAGGCCTCAGCATCAAACAGTGATCAGCCCTCATCAATGAGGACACAAGACGACAGCAGACGGAGGAGCTGACGCTCAGTAGATGATGCAGTACTGTTGCACGGTCACAGGCTAGTCTGTAAACGTGACCTATTTGGAGCAAAGTTGCTGGACAATATTGCAGAGCGATCCTGCTTCCCTGATGAGGATAGGCTACACACTGTTATCCTGGCGTCTGGTTCCCATTGATGGCATCATCAGAGTACAATAATCATAACTCTACAATCCTATCTGCTGAAATAATGACAGAAACACTGCAGGATGGTGTTCTCAAGACTTTCAGAAGAGGAAAACAGCAGTGAGACTGATAACAGCAGCCAGAGGAGAGAATCATGGCAGATTTACTGTGCTGCCCCCCATACACACTGCATCACACACACCTCACACACACGGGAAATTGCTTTTTGTAATTTGATGCAAAGATGATATAACACACACATTAATGGATATAAATGTTCATGTTTTAAAAACATCTAAATATTAAAAACTCTGCAGGATTTAAGATGCTGATGCGTGTCTTGCGAAAAGGCTCCATTGCCCAAAATTGCCTGTCAACATTTCTCTAAGAGTGTGTTGTGCGCATGTGTCTCACCCGGCGCTCTCGCTCTGAGTCTCTGTACATGAGTGTGAGGTAGTTCAGATCCGCCGTGTCAGACTCCGTCTGCCGGGCCTCGATCAGCCGGTTGATGTAACGGTTCACTCGCGTTCCCGGACTGCTCTGAGGCGCAGAGGCTGCGGTCGGGGTACGGTTCCTGAGCTTCTCCGGTGCAGAGCGCAGCACCCTCCTCTGACAACCACAGACACACAGACAATCACTGACACAGAGAATCACAGACAGCACACACTCCTCTACTGACCACAGACACACAGACAATCACTGACACAGAGAATAACAGACAACACACACTCCACTACTGACCACAGACACACAGACAATCACTGACACAGAGAATAACAGACAGCACACACTCCACTACTGACCACAGACAATCACTGACACAGAGAATCACAGACAACACACACTCCACTACTGACCACAGACAATCACTGACACAGAGAATCACAGACAACACACACTCCACTACTGACCACAGACAATCACTGACACAGAAAATCACAGACAACACACACTCCACTACTGACCACAGACAATCACTGACACAGAAAATCACAGACAACACACACTCCACTACTGACCACAGACAATCACTGACACAGAGAATAACAGACAACACACACTCCTCTACTGACCACAGACAATCACTGACACAGAGAATCACAGACAACACACACTCCACTACTGACCACAGACAATCACTGACACAGAAAATCACAGACAACACACACTCCTCTACTGACCACAGACACACAATCACTGACACAGAGAATCACAGACAGCACACACTCCACTACTGACCACAGACAATCACTGACACAGAGAATAACAGACAACACACACTCCTCTACTGACCACAGACAATCACTGACACAGAGAATAACAGACAACACACACTCCTCTACTGACCACAGACAATCACTGACACAGAAAATCACAGACAACACACACTCCACTACTGACCACAGACAATCACTGACACAGAGAATAACAGACAACACACACTCCTCTACTGACCACAGACAATCACTGACACAGAGAATCACAGACAACACACACTCCACTACTGACCACAGACAATCACTGACACAGAGAATAACAGACAGCACACACTCCACTACTGACCACAGACAATCACTGACACAGAGAATCACAGACAACACACACTCCACTACTGACCACAGACAATCACTGACACAGAGAATCACAGACAACACACACTCCACTACTGACCACAGACAATCACTGACACAGAGAATCACAGACAACACACACTCCACTACTGACCACAGACAATCACTGACACAGAGAATCACAGACAACACACACTCCACTACTGACCACAGACAATCACTGACACAGAAAATCACAGACAACACACACTCCACTACTGACCACAGACAATCACTGACACAGAGAATCACAGACAACACACACTCCACTACTGACCACAGACAATCACTGACACAGAAAATCACAGACAACACACACTCCTCTACTGACCACAGACACACAATCACTGACACAGAGAATCACAGACAGCACACACTCCACTACTGACCACAGACAATCACTGACACAGAGAATCACAGACAACACACACTCCACTACTGACCACAGACAATCACTGACACAGAGAATCACAGACAACACACACTCCTCTACTGACCACAGACAATCACTGACACAGAGAATCACAGACAACACACACTCCACTACTGACCACACACAATCACTGACACAGAGAATCACAGACAACACACACTCCTCTACTGACCACAGACAATCACTGACACAGAGAATCACAGACAACACACACTCCACTACTGACCACAGACAATCACTGACACAGAGAATCACAGACAACACACACTCCTCTACTGACCACAGACACACAGACAATCACTGACAAAGAGAATAACAGACAACACACACTCCTCTACTGACCACAGACACACAGACAATCACTGACAAAGAGAATAACAGACAACACACACTCCTCTACTGACCACAGACAATCACTGACACAGAGAATCACAGATGGCCACTGATAGAGAATCACAGACATCAAACCCTCCTCTGACAACCACAGACACACAAATGATCACTGACAAAGAGAATCACAGACATAAACCTCCTCTACTGACTACAGAATCATAAACGGCCACTGACACAGAAAAAACACAGACAGTCACTGACACAGAATCAAAGATGATCACTGACAGAGAATGACAGACAGCACACACTCCTCTACTGACCACAGAATCACAGACAGTCACTGACACAGAGAATCACAGACAACAAACCCTTCTTTGATAACCCCCGACACACAGATGATCACCGACACAGAATCACAGACTGTCACTGACACAGAGAATCACAGACAGCACATTCTCCTCTACTGACCACAGAATCACAGACGGTCGCTGACACAGAGCATCACAGACATCAAACCCTTCTTTGATAACCACAGACACACAGATAATCACTGACAAAGATAATCGCAGACGTGCACTGACACACAGATCCACAGATGACCACTGACACAGAGAATCACAGACAGAAAACCCTCCTCTGCCAACCACAAACACACAGACGGTCACTGACACAGAATCACAGACGGTCACTGACACAGAATCACAGACGGTCACTGACACAGAATCACAGACAGCTGAAGTCATACCTTGTCCCCATCCTCACAGTTCATGACGTTAGAGAAGGGAATCTCAGCCTTGAACATCTTGCGGCAGTGCATGAGCTGCACCAGTAGGTAACACACCGTCTTAAACTTCATCTTTTTGGCAGGTTTGATGTCTGACAGGATCAGACCAGGAAATATCTGCACCACACACAGACAGAGTGAGCAGATCACATCAGACAGTCGACGCAGAAAGTTGATCAACATCACATTCACAATCTAGACGGACTGTAAAGCACTGCTGTGAACTCATGCTGTGTTCTGATCGAGCCCTGGATCCCTCTCCTGAGAGACTTTACTGCAACAGTAACATGCTAAACTCACCGTACTAACATCAGAACATTACACTGACTCACTGTGCTTCTGCTGTGTTGCTCTTTAAACACTTTGAGTGCTGTTTAGGTGGATTAAGGGACAGCTTTAGTGCTACAGGCAGGCTGAAGGGTTGGTGGAGGTGAGCTGCAGGTTTGGTGTTATGGGCAGATGTAAGGGTTGGTTAAGGTGTAGATCAACAATGTGATTACTGAAGGAGATAATTACAGATGAACTCGGATTATAGATCATTTTTAAGTGTCACTACTAGTTTAAGAACACTCAGAGAACATGCCAAGAATTCAAGAACTTCTTATTCCACTGAAGGTACACAACAGGTAGTGTAGAGTAATGTAGAGCATGAGGCTGTTGAGCAGATGGACAGTGTCTTTAGTAAATGAACACACACACACACACACACCTTCCTGCGGTGAGATGGCACTATGAAGAAGGTCTCGATGTCGTGTTTGAGCAGAAACGCATGTCTCTCTCTGCCGTTTCCCGGCTCCACTTCATAATCTCCATTCAGACACTCCAGAGTGGAGCGTGTGATGTGCACCTTCCTGAAACCATCAGAGACACCACACGTCACAAACTGCTGGACAACACCCTGATTCTGACCCTCAGAAGTGCACCAGTGTGCATGAGTGTGCATGAGTGTGTATGAGCGTGCATATATGTGTATGAGCATGTATGAGTGTGCATGAGTGTGTATGAGTGTGCATATATGTGTATGAGCATGTATGAGTGTGAATGAGTGTGTACATGAGTGATCATGACAGCTGCTCACCCAGGCAGACCTCCAGCCTCCATCATGTTGGCCAGGGTCACGTCATTGGACCAGACGTCATACTGCCACTTCCTGAGACCCAACACACCACAGAGAACACGACCCGTGTGCAAACCCACACGCATGTTCAGGTCCACCTCTGTCGCCTCGGCGACCGACCTGATCAACACACAGTACAACAGAGTAAAAAGTGTAGCACATCAGCCCACATGAACAACACTTCATCAATGATTATTATTGACAGATCAATGTACTGTAAACGTTAATCAATCATACTGTAGTAAAGTGTGTTAAACACCACATATTAGAGTATTTACAACTCTTTACTGAACGCTCCAGCCTACTGTAGTATTGACTATAGTGACCTGATCAACTGTAACATAAATACTGTAGTATACTTTAGCATTTACTACAGTAAACTGTGGAGTACTGCAGAAAAATAAACCATATAGAGCAGAAAACTACAGTAATGGCTCATTTGTTTATATTACAATAGCTGTTGTGTTACCATAGCAACTGTAGAATCCCCACAACAGATCAATTACTATAGTTGTTGTTACCATAGCAACTGTAGAATCCCCACAACAGATCAATTACTATAGTTGTTGTTACCATAGCAACTGTAGAATCACCACAACAGATCAGTTACTATAGTTGTTGTTACCATAGCGACTGTAGAATCACCACAACAGATCAGTTACTATAGTTGTTGTTACCATAGCGACTGTAGAATCACCACAGCAGATCACTTTGAGTATTCATTAACACTATACTCGTGTGTGGACTGGTGGTGTTTTCTGCATGCAGACTGAGGAGTGTGCACTAAAGATCATCCCTCCAGTCTAGTGTACACTTGACGGAGACTCACGTGATGGTGTCGATCATGTCCAGACCCATCTCCACACAGCAGTGAGCGTGGTCCGTCTTGGGCTGCGTCAGACCCGACACACAGTAATAGCAGTCGCCCAGAATCTTGATGCGCCGGCAGTGATTCTCCTGCAGAAGAAGAGGAAAAGCATGACTACTGCAGCTCCATCAGCCCTCATGCACATCACTATTACTGCAGCAATGTTGTGTATAGTGTGTGTGTGTGTGTGTGTGTGTGTGTGTGTTTGTGTGTGCGTGAGTGTATGTGTGTGTGTGTGTGTGTGTGTGTGTGTGTGTGTGTGTGTGTGTGTGTAGATCTGTGTATGTGTTTGCATATATGTGTGTGTGAGTGATATGGAAACAGCAGTGAGATGAAGGTATATGATGGGCATCACCACAAACGCTGCATATATCTGCATGATTTTTCCACAAGAGCTCTTCAGGAGCACATCAGAGATCAGAGCGTCTGACAGAGATTATTAGAACTCTCTCTCTCTCACACACTCACACACACACACACACACACACACACACACACACACACACACACACACACACACACTCATCTGTGTCAGCCTCCTTTTTTCAGTCTAAATGAGGACAAATGAGCACACAATACAGCAGCAAGCCATCTGAGACATCTTCAAATATAATATAATACAAGGAGTGACAAAGCGGCTCAGTGGTGTCACACTGTGGCCTCACAGCAAGAAGGTCTCTGGTTTGAGTCTCGGCTGGGTCAGTTGGTGTTTCTGTGTGGAGTTTGCATGTTCTCCCCGTGTTTGCGTGGGTTTCCTCCGGGTGCTCCGGTTTCAGTCAAACACATGCGCTATAGGGGAACTGATCAACTACACTGGCCGTAGTGTATGAGTGTGTGTGTGTGTGTGTGTGTGTGTGTGTGTGTGTGTGTATATGTGTGTGTGTGTGTGTGTGTGTGTGTGTGTGTGTGTGTGTGTATATGTGTGTGTGTGTGTGTGTGTGTGTGTGTGTGTGTGTGTGTGTGTGTGTGTGTGTGTGTGTATATGTGTGTGTGTGTGTGTGTGTGTGTGTGTGTGTGTGTGTGTGTATATGTGTGTGTGTGTGTGTGTGTGTGTGTGTGTGTGTGTGTGTGTGTGTGTGTGTGTGTGTGTGTGTGTGTGTGTGTGTGTGTGTATATGTGTGTGTGTGTGTGTGTGTGTGTGTGTGTATATGTGTGTGTGTGTGTGTGTGTGTGTGTGTGTGTGTGTGTGTGTGTGTGTGTGTGTATATGTGTGTGTGTGTGTGTGTGTGTGTGTGTGTGTGTGTGTGTGTGTGTGTGTGTGTGTGTGTGTGTGTGTGTGTGTGTATATGTGTGTGTGTGTGTATATGTGTGTGTGTGTGTGTGTGTATATGTGTGTGTGTGTGTATATGTGTGTGTGTGTGTGTGTGTATATGTGTGTGTGTGTGTGTGTGTGTGTGTGTGTGTGTGTGTGTGTGTGTGTGTATATGTGTGTGTGTGTGTGTGTGTGTGTGTGTGTGTGTGTGTGTATATGTGTGTGTGTGTGTGTGTGTGTGTGTGTGTGTGTGTGTGTGTGTGTGTGTGTGTGTGTGTATATGTGTGTGTGTGTGTGAATGAGTGTGTATGGGTGTTTGTTCTAAGTTGCAGCTGGAAGGGCATCCGCTGTGTAAAACATATGCTGGATAAGTTGGCGGTTCATGCTGCTGTGGTGACCCCTGATGAATAAAGAGACTCAGCTGAAGGAAAATGAATCTTCATCTCCAAAAGGACATTCTAACATCAAAGATGAAACATGAAAGCAGCGTAATTAATGACGGCGCTGATTTTACTGATATGCAAATTAGGCTTCTGTTGATATATGCAGCTTTTATTGCTAATTCCAGCAGGAAGACATAATGTCACGTCACACAACACAATCAGTTTTCAGGAGACTCGAGGAATAGATAAGCTGTCCGTTAGTTTGGTTGCAGATACTGTTGTGGACGTTGCCCACCGTTAGCAGAGGGGTGCTCCGCTCCTGCCTTTGTCCTCGGCAGCCAAAGCTGGATCTACATACTTTTGATTCAAGCTACAGGAAATCCTCTGCCGAGGAAATCCTATGCTTTGTTAAATGATACTCATGAGATAAAAGTAATGTGTGTGTGTGTGTGTGTGTGTGTGTGTGTGTACACCTTCAGTACACACTTAAAGATGCACTATAAAGTGTATTGAGCCAAATAATGCTGATATTTGAAAGCACCAAAACAAACACGCCCACAAACAAATGAGACCACACCCCTTTCTAAATCTCTTCTATGGCTAGTAGACACGCCTCTCACTGCTGATTGGCTGCAAGCGTGTTTCCGTTTCAGTTTGCAATGGAATGTTGAAATATTGACTAGTGGGCGGGGTTTATTTCTGAGCTCCGCCTATCATCATTCAGTCACATCCAACTAACAGTTTCAGGGTGTGGCTAAGCATGTTTCGACCAATCAGAGTGATCAGAGAAGGGCTATTTAAATTAAAGATAAACAAAACAAGCTGTTTATCAGATGAACTAATAATATGCTCCAGCACATGACATAGAGTATATTCTGATTTCATGCAAATGGACATTAAAGTGTTGTGATTAATATGAAAGCAACAATAACACGACAAGAAGACACCAATGTTCAAAACCTGAAACAATATGCATAATAAGAAGGAACAATGACTCCCTCATGAATATTCATGAGCATAATTACAGCTCTTTCACAGCTGGCAGGAATATACAGCAGCAATAATAGACAACTGATCAGAATATAAATATGATTGACAGTTCAGAAGCGCTTTGAGCTCCATCAGGGGAACAGGTGCCGTTTTTAAGCACTACACACACACACACACACACACACACACACACACTCACACAAGAATCAAATAAACACTAGCATGTCATGTCTGGTTTACTCAGTCTCTAAACACACATGAAACACAAGCTCAGTGTAATCCTTACGTTGATTACCATAATCATGAACGTAGCACTGATCCCAGGTCAGCTACAGTCACACCTACTCTCCCACAATGCACCTCAGTCCAGCTCCTAATTGGATCAGAGTGACGTGGTTGTGGCCAGTGAAGGCTGCGCTGCTCTCCTCAATCCTCTTACAGCTATTATTACTGACATCTTTCCCCACGCTTCACAGGAGAATCACTAAACATGCTGGAGCTTTCACAATAATCACCTGACTTTACATATCTGGGGGTTTACCGGGGGATTTGACCCTCCGTAAATAACACTGATCCTGCCTGGAGGACGCCAGAACAACAACACAACAACGTCTGCTCTTTAAATAGTGGGAACCAGTTAACACTGACATCTTAAATAATCATGCATTCACTCATTTCCCTTCAGCTTAGTCTCTATTTCAGGGGTCACCACAGTGGAATGAACCGTCAACTATTCCAGCATATGTTATACACAGCAGATGCCCTTCTAGGCAAACACGCATGCACACTCATTCACACACACACTCATACACTCCGGCCAGTGTAGTTGATCAGTTCCCCTATAGCGCATGTGTTTGGACTGAAACCGGAGCACCCGGAGGAAACCCACGCCAACACGGGGAGAACATGCAAACTCCACACAGAAACACCAACTGACCCAGCCCAGACTCAAACCAGAGACCTTCCTGCTGTGAGGCCACAGTGATAACCACAGAGCCACCGTGCCGCCTCCCGCTGCTATTGTCCATATACATCACTCAAGCACTTCTCAAGCTCATCTCTCTATAACACTCTGGAACTCATCAGCGGCTCACTTCCATAGTCATGGAAATCAATCAATATATTGGAGATATGGCCAGTATGGTGAACGTCTGTCTGATTCACTGCATCGGTTTTTCCTCATTTGCAGTCTGATTATCTGTAGATGACATACACTTTCCCAGATTTAACTCCCTCTTAAAATAACAACTCATACTGTACTCATACATGATATATGACATGGAGCTGTGCGGTTATCTGACAATAACCAAACACCTGAGAGTGAGCAGCAGCCAATCAGAGTCCAGCACTCGCCTGATCTGTAGTGTTATTCGTTTTATTTTCTGAGTTTCTTATTTTCTTTAGTTCAGTACTAATGATGTGGTTTATATGTCGTGTCACCAGCAGATATTTATACTTAATGACACTTACTGTATAATGCACATCTGAACACTGAAGACTAAACCAACAAAACACACACACACACACACACACACACACACACACAGAGAACATCAGATCAAACCTGTAAACAAACTCACAGTCACACTCAAACACTGCTGGACAGAAAACATGCCGCATAATCCTGGGATTAAAGGATTTCACACACGCACACACACGCACACACACACGCACACACGCACACACACACGCACATGTGCATGTAAGCAACAGTAAGATTCATCTGCGTGTTCATCGTGTACACAATGCAGACAAAAACACTGAATATCAATGATTATCAAAACTGAAACTAAACTGCAAATGATCACAATCAATTATTCACTAATCACAATCAACTAAATCAATATCAATCACTAATCACAATCAACTACAATCAAAATCAATCACTAATCACAATCAACTACAATCAATATCAATCACTAATCACAATCAACTACAATCAATATCAATCACTAATCACAATCAACTACAATCAAAATCAATCACTAATCACAATCAACTACAGTCAAAATCAATCACTAATCATAATCAATCACAATTAAAATAATCAATAATCACATTCAATCACTAATCACAATCAACTACAATCAATATCAATCACTAATCACAATCAATCATAATCATAATAATCAATCCCTAATCATAATCAATCACAATCAAAATCAATCACTAATCACAATCAACTACAGTCAAAATCAATCACTAATCACAATCAACTACAGTCAAAATCAATCACTAATCACAATCAACTACAGTCAAAATCAATCACTAATCACAATCAACTACAGTCAAAATCAATCACTAATCACAATCAATGCAATCAAAATTAAATTAATCATTAATCACAGGCAATCGCTGTCAATCACAACCAAAACCAATCATTAATCACAATCAATAACTATCAATATCAATCACTAATCACAATCAAACACTAATAATAATAAGTGCAATCAAAATTAATCATTAATCACAATAAATCACAACAAAAAATCAATCACTATCACAATTAATTACAATCTAAATCACAATCGATTATTATTCACAATCAATCACTATTAAAACCGATCACTAATAACAATCCAAACACAATCAAAACCAATCACCAATCACAATCTAAACCAACCACCAATCACAATCAATGCAATTAAAATCAGTCATTAATCACAATCAACTACCATCAAAATCACAATCAATCACTGTCAAATCAATTACTAATCACAATCAATCACCATCAAATCAATTACTAATCACAATCAATCACCATCAAAACTAATCACTAAAACAATCCAAATAAATCACCAATCACAATTAATCACAGTTATTCCTTC